>NW_013654985.1:3060-5871 GCF_000499385.1 Eimeria necatrix
CAATACGCATCAATAAATCACAGGCATTCAAAGATGCTCAATAAATGGGCACAGCTGCTATTCGCGTGCAGCACTGCACGCGTCCACGACTAAATGTGATTCTTGGTCAGAGTGTCCGTCGCCCATAACGCATGCGTTGCGGCAAATGATGCAGTCGCCGCAGCTTCGAAAACCGATACAGAGACTCAGCCTTAAGCATAATTTTAAAAGTTCAGTTGTGGAACCAGAAAGCCTTTCCGGTTATCATAGCTTGATCATAGCTTGCTACCACCTACCGGCTGCATTCCACGTCCACACATTAGATTTAATTTCTTGACGATAGATGCAAGTGAGTCCAGTAGCAACACACCTCAGTGGAGCATGCTGCCCACCAGAAAAATTGATTTTGGGTCGTTGGGCAGCTAAACAATGCGCAGTCACAAATCCATGATCCTACCGCGAAGATTATTCTTTGCATCAATGACGAAGCCGAGTGCCCAACACGAAGCACTTTTTGCAAGCATCTGCTGCAAGCGTAGGGGCATTTTGACCTAGTGCAGTTATGTCCAGATGTGCGCACGAAACCAGCACTACAGCACCTGCCACCAAGAACAGTTATGCGTTGGTACGAAGCAATGCATTGCGCATCGTGTCGAGTGCACGCTCCGTCCGCGCAACGCCAACAGCGCTGTTCCTCACCAGAGTACTTTGCTGCGTCATGTCGTTTAACAAATTTGAAAGAGACGCTATACTCACAGGCTGCACGCAGCGACGCCATCAAGTCACAAAATAGTGCATGTTGCGAGACGGCCTAGCGACTGACTGCTGAAAATTTTCAAATTGTCGAAGAAAACAAACTTGACAAGGCCTGGTAATAGCATTAGCCTGGGTACCATACTCTGTTCAACCACCACTAGCGCATTCGAGCCATTGCAATTCAGACATTCATTACATCAACCAGTCGGCGGCGCGTTATTGCACCTACGGAGGTAGAATCGTAGATTGCCACACGCAGACGAATCGCCGCTACGCAGCTTGCTTTCGCCGTGACATACTCCCTGGCAAGACGCCGTCCTTTGTTTTGTGCCCGTCGCATATATCCCGACTGAATACACACCAAAATAATTATCCAGAAGCGCAGGAAGCGAGGGAAACAACTTGAGTTGGGAGGTACCCGGCTCACGTTAGTGTCCTTTTCGTCTGATGATTGGGAAGAATGTGCCGAATGAGGCGCGCAAGCAACAACTTGTAAGCAGCATGCTCTGACGCGAATGCATACTTGTACCTGTCATTTCTAGTTCGTTGCAAAAGGTCCAAACCGCAGTGTCTCTGCGGTGGAACTTCACCACCTGCTGCACAGTTGTACAAAAAGGCTACATCGACCCTGTCTTTCCAGCATTCTCATGCGCGCCACAAATCACAAACAACAAGGAACCAACCACGAAGAACACTGGCACTGAATGAAGCAAAACTAAATCTCGATTAGTCTGCGGACGCAAAGGCCACATGCGTCTGTCCACGAAACTTCGGCAACGCGCGACGTTCCTCTTCAGACACAGCCCAAAGCGAACTTTTGATAACACGCCATCACAACAACGTCATACTTTGAAACACTACAGCTCTCCATAAGCAGTCTGCACGTACTGGCTGCAAACGACTTGGAAGCAGAGAAAACTCTCTACGGTGGACGCGCCGCAATGAACAATGAACGCCTAGCAGTGCTACTGGCCCCAACCGATGCAGCGTCACACTTCAAACACGCAGCAAAAAAGGTTTGGCAGTTTTGGCGGCCGGCCTGACACTGAAAATTCTCAAAAAATAGTCGGCAAACTCACGACGTTTTCGCTGGACACTTGTTGGCCGACTGCATGCCACAAACCCGCTTGGAAGAGCACGGTGCACTTGAAGGCTAGTTTTCGCTCCAGACGCAGCTGTGATTGACGTTGCATACAACGACGCACAATGTCAAATTGGGAACCATTTGAAATTTCAGACGAAAGAAGGAGTAAGTGTAGAAAGCGCTTACGCGCACTCCATAGCCGTAAGGACGCGCGACGACTCTCAAGAACCCGACAGTGAAGCTACGCAGTTCACGTTCTTACAGGCTGCAATAAAACAGCGGCGGGGGCATTTCCAGTCTTTTGTAGCACGATTGCGATATAGGAACGCTCCGCTGAGGGAAGCATCACGCGAACACGCTTCGCTATTAACGCTGAGCGCGACTGCTGCTAAAGAGTGCAATGTGTCCACGGCGTTGTCTGACGAAATCCTTCGTAGGTCCGTGCCCCTGTGTCCAGAATACCCGCAAAGTCAAAGCCTTCACCGCTTTGCATCCGTTCACGCTAATCAATGACCGTCTCCTGTTTGAATAAGCTCTATGCCTTGAATGCAGTACGCGTGCACTGTTGTCGACCAAGAGCCTTGTCGAACCTTTCTAGCGTTCAGTCTGTAACCTGCACTTAACGGTTCTCTTCGGAGCAGAATTATGCCCACCGTTTTTGCACCGTTCTCGTTGACCACAAAGACACTTCACAAACGCAGTCCCCATGAGCAACAAACATCATCACAACCTGCAATACCGTGCCAAAGCGAATGCTTTCTCTACGCTCGACAGACAAATATTTTTCCAACCACTGAGCTGCTTCCTGTGCCCCGCTTCCACTCAAACGTACTCCCTGCAGAATCAGCCTTTTCCACTCCACAGCTTTTCTACTTAACACAGCACCCTCAAGACGCCCACGCGAACCGATGACAAATGCCAGTGCCATATATGCTGGCACCAAGCCACACGCCACGAAGTTCCAGCAACACACCGCCAAAGGCGCCTCCCGC
>NW_013654986.1:0-5217 GCF_000499385.1 Eimeria necatrix
CAGGGGGCCCCCCCCCAAGTGGCAGCGGAGTCTGCTGCCGCTGCGGAGTTCCCGCTCGCTGTGGGCGAAGCTGCACTGCGGCCCAAAACTGCAGCGGCCTTCAGGGTACCACGGGCACATCTTCACCCGACTCACTAACTGGGGGGCCCCCCCAGGGGGCCCCCCGGGGGGGCCCCCGAGGGGGCGCCCAGCGGGGCCCCCGGCGGACGGAGAGATGGACCGCCCACGGCGCCTACTAAGGAAGCTGCGCTGCTGCTGCTGCTGCTGCTGCTGCTGCTGCTGCTGCTGCTGCTGCTGCTGATGCTGCGGCGCGAGTAGCTGCTGGAGGGGGGGCCCCCAGTGTGGAAGCGGGAGGGGCCCCCTGAAGACCAGCTGTTGCGGCCGTGCTGCTGCTGCTGCGGATGCTGCTGCTGCAGATGCTGCTGCTGCAGATGCTGCTGCTGCGGCTGGAGGTCTTCCTGCTCCTGCTGCGGCTCCTGCTGCTGCTGCTGCTGCTGCCGCTGGCGCGGGTGGTGCTGCTGCTGCTTGTTTGTGCTGCTGCCGCTGCTGCTCCTGCTGCTGAAGGCAGCAGCAGATCGGCCGATGGGGCCCCTCAAGGAGGGGGCAGGGGGGCCCTTCCCAGCAGCAGCAGCAGCTGCTGCTGCTGCAGCAACTGCTGCTGCTGCTGCTGCTGCGTGAGCCGCGCCAAGGAGAGGAGCAGCAGAAGCCACATAGCCATGGTGGTGCTCCCGCTGCAGGTGCTGCTGTGCTGCTGCTCCTCCTGCAGCAGCAGGTAGTTTTGCTGCTGCTGCTGCTGCAGCGACTCTGCTGCTGTTGCTGCTGCTGCCGCTGCTGCTGCTGCTGCTGCGGCCGTTGCTCGATGCAGCCGGGAACACTGCACACTTATCATTCGCCGCGGGCATTTGCTGCTTCTCGTGCTGCTGCTGCTGCTGTGGCTCTTGCTGCTGCTGCTCGCGTTGCTGCTGCTGCTGTTCGCGTTGCTGCTGCTGCTGCTGCTGCTGCTGCTGCAAGGGTTCCGGGTAACACATGGAGGGCGGCGAAGCCCCATGGAGGGCAGCCATATTTTGCTGTTGCTGCTGCTGCTGCTGCTGCTGCTGCTGCTCGCGCTGCTGCTGCTGCTGCTGCTTTCCTGCACCACACACGGTATTGCTGCGCTGCTGCGGCTGCTGCTGCGGCTGCTGCTGCGGCTGCTGCTGTGGCTGCTCCTGCAGCTGCTGTTGCGGCTGCTGCTGCTGCTGCTGCTGCTGCTGCTGCTGCTGCTGCATTTGTGGCTCCATCTCAACTTCAGTTAAATCTTCTGCTACTGAAATGATAAAAAGGTGTACAGACACCGCGCTGCTGACCCTGCAGCTCCTGGGAGAGTTTGCTGCAGCAGCCTGCAGCAGCAGCAGCAGCAGCAGCAGCAGCAGCAGGAAAAGTGTGCCACCTTCTAGACAGCAGCAGCAGGAGCAGCAGCAGCAGCAGCAAAAGCAGCGTGTGGCTGGTCCCTTCTGGCTTTGGAGGGACTACAGATGTCCGTAGACGGCGGGCAGCGGCAGCAGCAGCAGCAGAGGCAGCAGCAGCAGCAGCAGCAGCAGCAGCAGCAGAGGCAGCGGCAACAGCAGCAGCAGCAGCAACGGGAGTATACAAGGTGTGCATACACCTCAGAGTAAGCTCACATGCGCTCTGCTGCAGCAGCAGCAGCAGCAGAAGTCGCGGGCGTCGCAGTCTGCAGCAATAATGTGCTGCTGCTGCTGCTGCTGCTGCTGCTGCTGCTGCTACAGTCGTTGCAGCTGCTGCTCTCGACACAGTGGGCTACCACTGCTGCTGCTGCTGCTGCCAACGCAGTGAGTCACCGCTTCTGCTGCTGCTGCTGCTGCTGCTGCTGCTGCTGCTGCTGCTGCTGCTGGTAAGCCAGTGTGTAGATACAGGCGGGCACAGCGAACAACATGCGGCTGTGCCTAAACCCTAAACCCTAAACCCTAAACCCTAAACCCTAAACCCTGAATTCACTGTCCCAAGTCCTTGGCCGCTGGCGGCGCAGAAGCTGCTTGGTTTCCAGAAGAAGCGGAGAAGAAAGCCAGAGACAATTGGCTGCTGCTGCTGCTGCTGCTGCTGCTGCTGCCGCTGCTGCTGCTGCTGCTGCTGCTGTTTAAAGAGAGAGGAGACAAGGCAAAATGGGCACCATTGAGCCTCGGAGGCCCTTAGCTGTTTTAATTAGAAAGGGAGACGGAGAATCTGAAGGAGACAGGCAGCTGGCTACTTGCTGCTGCTGCTGCTGCTGCTGCTGCCGCTGCTGCTGCTGCTGCTGCTGCTGCTGCTGCTGCTGCTGCTTGCTGGTCGAAATAGCGGCGGCGGCGGCAGCAGCAGCAAGGGCTCGCGGCGGGGCAGTCTGTCTCGTTTTTTTTCAAAAAGAATGAAATAAAAATAAATAAAAAGGCGAAAAACACTTTTAAATAGCTGCAGCAGCAGCAGCAGCGGGCTGGCTGCGTGTCTGCTCGCGGCCGCTGCCACGGCTCACCGGGCACGCCGAAGGGGCCTAAAACAGCTCGTTTTCCCCCGTTTTTCCCCCTTTTGATCGTGAAATGGCATTTAAATGAAATATAAAACAGTTTTGGTCGAAAAAAAGGAGAAAAAGGACTTCTTTTTGGGCCGGGAGGTTCGCCGCTGCTGGCGGCTGGTGTGCTGGCCGCGGCAGACCTCACGGTGAGCAGCTGCTGCTGCTCGGCGGACGCGAGCAGCCGCGGCGCCCGGGGCGGCTCTTTTAAGTCTTTTCTTCTTTTTACACCTTTTAATAAAACAAAACAAACAAATAAACTCAAATAGTCCATTTAAAGCAAAAAAAACGGCTTCAGCAGCAGCAGCAGCAGCAGCAGCAGCAGCAGGCGCGAGCCGCGCCTCGCATTTCCACCGCCAAGCCGCCAGCAACGTTTTCCTAGCAATTATTGCTCATTTTTCGTTTGTTTTTCGCGCATTTATTTCATTTTCTTTTTTGTTTTTTATCCTCTTTTCATTTATTTCCTAATTTAGTCTTTTTCCCGCAAATTCCCCCCCTGCCGCCTCCTCCTCTGCAGCCGCGCAGCCCCCGACGCCCGCAGCGCCAATTGAGACGCAAACTAAGTCAACGAACGAACAATAAACAAACAATTAAAATATATAAATAAATAAATAAATAAATAAATAAATAAATAAATATAAATAATTATAAATGAAAATATAAAGAAGAGAAAAAAGCTGCAACGAACAACTCCCCTTGCGACGGACGCAGTTCGGCAGCACTCATTTGCTCTGCTGCTGCTGCTGCTGCTGCTGCTGCTGCTGCTCTTCCTTCAGCAGCAGCAGCAGCAGCAGCAGCTCGTGTGTCTGCCCCTGGCGGTTGCCTTAGATAGTTTGAAGCAGCACTTCGGGCTCTTCCTATTAGCACCCGCGGGGGTTTGCTGCTGCTGCTGCTGCTGCTGCTACTGCTACTGCTGCTACTGCTGCTACTGCTACTGCTGCTGCTGCTGCTGCTGCTGCTACTGCTGCTGCTGCCGCTACTGCTGCTGCTGCTACTGCTGCTCTTGGAGGGCGCTGCCGCAGCAGCAACACAGCTACTGAAGCAGCAGCAATATTAGAAGCTACAACAGCAGGCGCTGCTGCGGTTGCTGTCTCTATGTAAACAGCCACCTCTGCAGCAGCAGCAGCAGCAGCAGCAGCAGCTGCTGCTGCTGCTGCTGCTGCCGTTGCTGCTGCCACTGCAGCACAAACAGCAGTGGCCGCCACACTCTCTGGAACGTGCTGCGGCCGTTCCAGCAGCAGCACCTGCAGCAGCTGCAGCACCAACAGCAGCAGCTGCAGCAGCAGCAACTGCAGCAGCAGCAACTGCAGCAGCAGCAGCAACTGCAGCAGCAGCAGCTACTTCTCTGAGGCGTCGCTCTCAGTCTCTGACTCCACTTCAATTAGCAGCAAAACGCAATTGGGGCAAAGCCCCAAATCTTCCAAAGTCCCCTCCTAAACACAAAGACATGCATGCAAAGCTGCTGCTGCTGCTGCTGCTGCAGTTGCTGCTGCTGCTGCAGTTGCTGCAGTTGCTGCTGCAGTTGCTGCTGCCGCAGCTGCCGGGGTTGGTGCTGCTGCTGCAGTTGCTGCTGCTGTAGTTTCTCCAATTGTTACTACTGCTGCTGCTGCATTTGTTACTGCTGCTGCTGCTGCATTTGTTACTGCTGCTGCTGCACTTGTTACTGGTGCTGCTGCTGCATTTGCTGCTATTGCTGCAGCTGCATTTGCAGCTGCTGCAGCAGCTGCTGCTGCTGCCACTGGATGGAGCCCACTCAAGAGGTTCTGGGTCGCAGGGTCTACGGTTTGTTGGGGTTTAGGGTTTGCTAGGGTTTAGGGTTTGCGAGGGTTTAGGGTTTAGGGTTTGCTAGGGTTTAGGCTGCGCTAGGGTTAAGGGTTTGCTAGGGTTTAGGGTTTAGGGCTTGCTGGGTTTAAACCTCGCTGGGGTTTAGGCCACTCTGGGGTTTAGGGTTTACTACGATTTAGGGTTTGCGGCGGTTTAGGGTTTAGGGTTTGCTAGGGTTTAGGGTTTAGGGTTTAGGGTTTAGGGTTTAGGGTTTAGGGTTTACTCTGGGGAGGACTTTATAAGGAGACAAAACCAAATCGAAGTTCGCAGGAATGCAAATTGAAGGATCCTGAAAAAATAAAAAATAAAAAATAAAAATAAAAAATAAAAATAAAAAATAAAAATGAAAAATTAGAAAGTAAAATTAAAAATAAATAAAATTAAAAGTTAAAAACAAACATGAAAGAAAGTATAAATGAGAAAAGCATATCAGAAAATAAATAAATTTAAAAAATAAAAAATAAAAAATAAAAATAAAAAGAAAAATAATCTTCAAAGATTCAAAAAACGAAAAACCCAAATTAACCAACTCAAAACTATTTAAACCAATTAAACTAAATTAATTAAATTAATTAAATTAATTAATTAAATTAAATTAATTAAATAAAATAAATAAATAAATAAATAAATAAATAAATAAATAAATAAATAAATAAATAAATAAATAAATAAATAACAAAACAAGACCTCCAAATATTCCGCAAGCGCTGCTGCCCAGCTGTAAACAGCAGCAACAGCAGCAGCAGCAGCAAAGCTGCGCGTCGCCCGCAGCCCCGAAGGAAGCTTTAAACAAACCTGAATAAATAAATAAATAAATAAATAAATAAATAAATAAATAAATAAATAAATAAATAAAT
>NW_013654986.1:5317-6740 GCF_000499385.1 Eimeria necatrix
AAATGCTGCTGCTGCTGCTGCTGCTGCTGCTGCTGCTGCTGCTGCTGCTGCTGCTGTCTCACTGTTGCTTGTTGATCTGGGGGGAGCTTTGCGGCTGCTTCGTCTTCAGCCTTGAGTTTTGCTGCTGCTGCTGCTCGCTGCTGCTGGCGCAGCTGCTGCTGCTGCTGCCGCTGCTGCTGCTTCTCAGCCCTTTTTGCTGCTGCTTGCTGCTTCCGCTTCTCCTCGCTTTCCCGCTGCTTCTTCTCCTCCCGCTGCCGCAGCATCCTGCAGCAGCAGCAGCACAGCAGCAGCAGCGCAGCAGCAGCAGAGGATGAGTGCAGCAGCAGCAGCAGCAGCAGCAGAGGTTGAGTGCAGCAGCAGCAGCAGCAGCAGCAGCAGCAGAGCCCTCAGGTGCACAGGCAGCTTCAGGTGTATAGACACCTCAAAGCTTCTTCTCGCTGAATCTCCTCAAAAGCAGCTTCTTGTTCTCGGCGCAGCCTGAGTCGACAAACCCTAAACCCTAAACCCTAAACCCTAAACCCTAAACCCTAAACCCTAAACCCTAGATGCGAGGCCCTGGACAGTGAGAACGCGTAGTTCCAAGCCCTAACTCCGCAGGCTTAAACGCTAGCCGCTCAGTCCCAAACCCTAAACCCTAAACCCTAGACCCTAAACCCTAAACCCTAAACCCTAAACCCTCGGAGGTTTGGAGAGGCCCTGAGTGGCTGCGGACTCGGCTCTTTCTCTTTCTGCTTTTTGCTGCTGCTGCAGCTTCTCCCGCAGCCGCTCCATTTCTTCTGCTGCACTCAGCAGCAGCGCAACAGCTTCGTCTTCCCCCCAAATGCCCTCCAGCACCTGCAGCAGCAGCAGCAGCAGCAGCAGCAGCAGCAATTTGAGAGGCGCAGCAGCAGC
Source organism: Eimeria necatrix (assembly GCF_000499385.1). Lineage (NCBI taxonomy): Eukaryota > Apicomplexa > Conoidasida > Eucoccidiorida > Eimeriidae > Eimeria > Eimeria necatrix. The sequence goes on from NW_013654986.1 coordinate 6,209, forward strand.
AGCAGCAGCAGCAGCGGCAACTTGACAGGCGCAGCAGCAGCAGCAGGGGCAGTTTCAGAGTCAGACAGCAGCAGCAGCAGCAGCAGCGGATACAGCAGAAGCAGCGCGCGCCACACAACAGCAGCAGCAGCAGCAGCAGCAGTAGCAGCAGCAGCAGCAGCAGCAGCAGCAGCAGGGCTGACGCTGTGGAGGGACTTGGCAGCAAGAGCGCGCCAATTGTGGGAAGGATGTCTTTGGGGATTTGTCTCTTTAAGTGCAGCAGGAATAAACAGCAGCAAAGCAGGAGCAGCAGCAGCAGCAGCAGCAGCAGCAGCTGGCAGCAGCCGACTCAAAGCGGGGCCTTCGCCTCGAGCAGCAAACAGCCCCGTAAACACGAAGCCCTGCGTCGTCTGCAGCAGCAGCAGCAGCAGCAGCAGCAGTGAAGCTCAAAGCCCTGCTGCAGGCCTAAGCAGCAGCAGCAGGAGCAGGAGCAGCAGCAGCAGCAGCAGCAGCAGCAGCAGCAGCAGCAGCAGCAGCAGCAGCAGCAGCAGCA
>NW_013654987.1:0-5196 GCF_000499385.1 Eimeria necatrix
CGTGTTTTGGGTCGAAATGAATATCACATTATGTCAGCAGTATTAGCTGGAGGGAGGCACAAGAGTCTGCGGTTCTCCGGCGACAACCTGGACGAATTGATTGAGGGGTGGGTGGCTTTGTTTGTGCGAATGTGGGTGCTGTTAGCTGCTAGGAACGCACACGAAGGGCATGCTGCAGCGCCTCATCACGCTTGCAACATTCGTGTAACGCTTGCTGCGTGTGCTTTGTGAATCGCAATCAGCGCAGCAAAACATTCTTGATGTGAACGCGAGAATACTCGCGGTTGCAGGACACGTCAGTAAACCAAACAGTGTTGCGCGGCCTATAATTAACGAAGGGGTTTTCAAGATGTAAAGGCCGTAAGCAGGAGCTCACTCGCCGTTCGTGTGAAAAACTATGTGAGATTGTTTCCTGTGTATGCTTCGGATCTAAGAAAGTGGTTGCGTATTTCTAGGACGGCGACTGCGCACCACGTGCGTTTGGCTAGCACTTTGCGTCACGCTTAGGTTCTGCTGGAACTTGAAATGTAAAATCATGACGCAGTAAAATAACTGAAACACGAAAGTGGCCGCTGCCTCAAAATTTTCGTCGTCGCGTGCGCATGAAGGCGCCGAATTGAAGCTTCGACGCTCATCTCCATTCACTTCTGCGCACACCTGCGGTGCATAGAGATCATAGAAATCGCAATTTCTAGTATCCTTTTATTCCTGATTTCTGCTCTAAACGCTGGCTGAAGCAAGGGTGTTCTGTTTGCCCAGTAGCTGTTTCCTTCAATTTCGCGTTTGTGGTATTCTTCGTAGCTCTGATATGAATGAATGATTGTGAAAAAAGCCAAAAGAGAGCTCGGGAAACCTGAATCACAACTTCCGCGAGAACACTCAACTTATGTACTGAGGCTTAGCAACAACAAGCAATCGCCACTTAACAGCCGCCAGGGACTAGCTAGGAGCAAGTCTGTTCATAGTGGTGTTTGCTAACTGCAAACAACTGCAGAAGCGCGTTCGTGTGAAGCTATTGCCAGCGACCGTATGCAGTTCGACATTTTGCTTTTGAAGTAATAATCGGAGCGTGTGGCAACAAAAAGGACGCTTTGCAAGAGATCCTGTTGCCCGTCTTACTGTGTGCACCTTCTGTGTAACACTAGTGTGGCACTCTGCGGAGAACGTTTGAAGGTGAGAGAAAGGTCGTGGTCCGTGTACGGCAATAAGGGCATTGCCAAACAAGTATTTAGCAGCATGGAAACAAGAAGAGCAAGCCGATTTGACTGGCACGTCGAATGATAAGATATCCATACTTGTGTTTGAGCGTGTAATTGTGAACTAGTGTGCACTCTTCTTGCACACTTAGTGCGCCAATGTGAACACCGAGGTAGCAGGGTGCAGCGAGACCGTGCACTCTGTGACTGGTGTCGGAAAACGATTTCGGTAGAGTCAGCAGGGCAAGACAGCGTCTCATTTTCAAGGGGCATGCTGCACATTTTAAAGGAAAGGTAGAAAATGGCGTAGTTTTGTTGCTGTCCTAATGACCTGAATAGAGTCGCAGGCTTAAAGCCGAACCTATTTTGAGACCAAACAGCACTTTGCAAGTCCTTTACAAGATATCGACGTATTCTATTCTCTCAGAAGTGTTTGCACAAAGCTGCAATACATGAGTGTAAACCCCGTGAGTAGTAACCGTGATTGTTACAACGCCACCAGATGTTATTTCAGGAAGGAAAAGTGCGGGCACATTTTCTTTGACTGTTTCTGCTTGACATCGTGACAGCACAGTTTGCTGTTCCGCACAACCGTGTGCGCAATTTCATGACGGGTGCAGGGCGAAGCCGTTCCTCGTTACGTGTTCAGGTTGTGCGCTACTCATTGAACGCTCTCAAGCAACTTGCTAGCACAGAATTCGCAAAGCGTGTAGTTCATACCTTTCACTTGATAATAGAATTTGTCTTGCTCTCAGCGACAGCAAAAGAGGTCTCCGTATTCCGCTGGAGGCAAAAAGGCTTCAGGCTAACTGCAGTAGACAGACAGTTGTTGATCAATAAAACTGTACGCGCTAGATTTGTTCGCTGTTGGCGCTGAGCGTTGAATTTCTTTCTTGAAAGAATTTAGTCGTAAGACAAGAAGGCGCTTCAGCGTTCGAATATATTTTCATGGCGAGGCATGCTTACGTGAAAACTGCATGTACAAATGTGACAAGTAAAGAGAACGTATAACAGCATCACGGCAAAAAAGCGTTATTCAAAATGCATTAAATGGCAAGTATCCGTAGTGTGTGGTTTCAACGCTGCATATGCTTTTTATGATTCAACTATGAACTATTGGAAAGGTACATGAGCGTTGTGTCATTTCGTCCCCGAAAATAGTATTGACAAAGCAATCGTCGGCATGTTTCTATCTAGGACATTCTTAAAAGATTTCTCTCGGGATAACGTTTATTTCATGTTTTGCAAACGGATCGCAGCATGAGCTCGGTGAATATCGTACTTTACGATTATTCAGAAGTCAGGGCGGCGATCTTCTTACGCTACTCTGTTTACTGCTCTACTGTCCCATGAAAAGAATCTGTCTGCCTAGCGAATCGGAGCCTATGCGTTTCAGAAAGTGCCAACCACGCAGGGAGCATTTTCCCCCACCTTGCGTGTCGGCGGAGGAGCTACAGAAAAGGATAAAAGTAGCAGATTCTCTGCGCGAATGATTCAGCTTAAGGCGATTTGACGATAACTGCCACCTCACAATTGCTTTTATAATGGGCCATGGTGCTATCCGGTATGCATGATCGCATGCAACTGCCTGAGTTGACTTGAACCGTGCGTATTTCTTTCCGAGCTCATGAGCTGGCAAATACTACGATTGCTGGTCGCGTACTGATTTGCGTTATTTTCTAGACCCTCGCGGTACACATTTCATCCTCCGCCTCTCAGAAGATCAAAGCCTTCATCGCGTAAGCTATCATGTGTTCCAGTGTACCTACGTGACTGGGTCCATTCCCCGAAGTATGATTCGTCGTTATCCGCCTGATAGCTTTCTGAACAAATAAGAAGATATCATACCATCATGTCGATACTCAAATATAGCGATTCCAGGTTGCGATGAACAGCAAGTGTTTGGAATACTGTTCCAGCGTGTCACCCTGAGCTCGCAAGATATTGACTGTCACTTTATGACAGAAACTTCTCTCTGAAAATGATGATGCTGCATTGTCTAGGCTCTTGCCAAGAGCGTTCAATGTTGGTGATTTTGTGATAAACTGGTAATCTGGGTTGTAGCAATAGTGACTAACCAAATTGCAGCTCGCGTGGAGAAATGGATATACTTTCACGTTCTTTACTGCTTTTCAGATACACCAACTACAATCCTTTGTAAGACTAGACGCTTCAAATGCGTCCGGACTTTTGTCGCATTAAATATCGAAAAACGCACTCGTGTTCGTCTGTTCTGTTCTTCTGAGTAGTTCCCTGCTAGCGAATACAGCAAGGAACCTTTGCTCAGCAGCTACGTAGTTACAGGATGCATTTGTGCCTTAAGCCGCTCTGCACGATAATTGAGCGACGTTCGGCGTATCCACTTTCCCCGAATAATCTAGCATTGAACTCTTTGACGGATGCTGGATTAGTTTGATGTTTTGACATGATAAGCAGTCGTGTTGCGGAGTGAGTTTCTTTACATTTTCAACTGCCATTAAACTTTTCCATCGCTTGCAATTTTCTCCTCAAAGTACACTACAGAGGCTTGCCCTCAAAAATCGTTTCAGATAGTGCGTTCCCTTTCTCGCCTTAGCACTTGCAATCTGGAAAGCTAGAAACAATGCTACCATGCTGCCTGTGGCTAAAGGAACATGTTTAGAAAGTCTAGCAGATGTCATGCAATTGTTTGGAGGCCCTCAAAAACTTTTTCACATCTATCGTTGCAGTGTTGGCGTGCTCATGCTCAAATTTGGAGAGCTTTTGCCGTCTCTTCAACCACTAACGCAAATTCCCAGGACGATTTGCAAAGGCAAACAAATTTCAGGTATGCTTTCTGTTGTTCAACTTGCTTGCTCGTGAGGCTTTTGCTTTTCAGTTCAGAAGAGTTCAAGGCATCACGTCTAGTACGTTGAATACGCGAATCATTCCACGTAATGAAGTGACGAATACAAATAGAAAAAGGCAATTGATTAATAATATAACAACATTTGAAAATTTGTCTTCTGGTATGCACGTCCCAAATGGCAGAGTAGTATCCACATCGTCTACAATTAATCATCCTGGACTGAATTGTTTATATGGCCCTAAAAATCTGCACTTCAGGGCAGCTTAGAGCCACGCAAAATTGTGACACTAAAACATCAAGTGTTTTCATCAGCAAAAGCCAACATGGGTGACTCCATTATTTGAGAAATATGTCGCACGTTCCTCCATCGCTTTTGCCCGCAGGCTAGCGAGCCGACTGCATACGTGGTTGCTGACCCGATCAGGTTCTTACTGCGTAAATTACTGTTCACTGATTGTGGTTCTGAACTTGTATGCATATTAGAATACTACAATATGCAAAGCACATTAATTCAACAACGGGTGCAAATTTTGTAAGCATGAATTTGTGGACGTGGTTGCGTCTAGCGTGGCCAGGAGTAAGAGCGCTTTGAAGCCAGATACCTGGTACAGTTGATTTGAACGTTTTTCCGGCATGTAGGGTCACTGCGTCAAATACAGCGTGCTGTGTTATGCCTTCAATATTAATATCGAGCGCTCTAAGACATTGCACAAGGCAGGAAGACGACAACAGATCGTGAGTGCACCGTGCTACAATAGTTGTCTATCACTCAATAGTTTTCTTTAGAGTGATTGTCATACCTCGCAACACAATGTGCATGCGGCGGAAATGTAGGTTGACTGCTCGCTGCTGCCGTGAAGGGAAGCACTAACCGCGAAACGAGGACATCTTCTACGTTGCACATTAGCGAAAAACGTGCAGTTTAGTCAATGTTGATAATAACAGTGCAGGTCTATGGTATTTCCGGGGAAATGCTTGCAGAGCCTGCATCCTAGTTTGCTTTCGTGTTTTCCACAACTAGCACCTGATTTGCAGGGATGTATACAGTATGCGTGCGTTGTGGTGTGCCGAATGTTTTCCTTGAAAGCAAGACGTTTCGCTTGAGCTTAGGTACACCACATTTTAATCTGATGGCGATCATCTCCTATAGCCTCGTTCTTCCCCTTAGTTATG
>NW_013654987.1:5296-7175 GCF_000499385.1 Eimeria necatrix
CCCCTCGTTCTTCCCCTTAGTTATGCTACTGGGCAATGGCCTCAAGCTGTATTCGTAGCATACAGTATTGGCAGCAGGAGAAAAAGATGCAAAGGCATCACCAAATAATCGCAGCTTCTTTCTATCAGGGGCGATCTGTGAAATAGAATAGACCCTAGGCTAGAGCTCTCTTGTTACGATTCTACTACCATAATCTTCAGGCGATATTTTAAATTGTATACGTTGTGCGATTTTCTAGATTGTGCGCGTTTCGGTGATCGATGGACCGTTCAAATTGAAGAACAGGAGACACCTTAATTTCGAAATCGAGAACAGAGCGATGTAGCTGTACGTGGAGTACGGTAACCCAGTCTGTAAGCTAAATGCTGCTCAATTGTTAGCCACAGGCATACCATTTGCTTGATGCGCGAACTTTTCGGCGACTATCTATTATTTCGGCGAATGTATTGAAGCTGCATAATTTGATGCATTGAGAAAAATCGCTGCGAATCAAGCATCGTGGGATAACAAGAGTGTGCTGCGATTGTAATAGTGCTCATGAAAGCACAATCCCTAGTGTTTTCGCCTTTTGGCTGAACCAGCAGTAACACGACCAAAATGTCGAGAATATCGCACTACTTTTTTTCGTTCAAGATAGTGCGCTTCATGGCGTATACTCCTGAACTCAAGTGAAAATAACACTCATCATTTTTTGTGGACTAGTTGTTCTTGAGATTGCACGTTACCAACTAGCTTTGTACATATTTTTGCAACATGTAGCCGCTTAACTTAGGGGTGAAATACGGTCCAGCAACACCACGTTCAACGAATACTTAGGTCACGTGCTCTTCTCGTGATACTACCAAAATATACTCCTGTTGATACTGAGACGGCACAGAGAAGTAGCCGCGTGCACCCTGCAAATGCAAAAACGTTAAGGACATTGCCAAGCGATTTGAAAGATGTGGCAAGTGGCTAACTACTCTTAGCTAGACGCATAGAATTCACATTCGCTAGTGAACTTTTGATGCATTTGTCCAGAAAACACTTTTTCTTGTTAAACATGAAGCCACACGTGAATAGGCGGCTTCCCTTTGCATCAAATTCGTACTTTAATCTACATGGCGCCTTCGCTAATCCTCTGGGTGTGCAGATGACAAGCATCACGTAAATCAAATACTTTTTGCTATTGTTAATTAAGAGGCATGAAAACGTCTCTTCTCGCGCTAACAAACAGTTTTATTTTAGCAGCCTACTGATATTGGTTAGGTGGTGCTCTAAAGAGCGGAGGAAGGCCTGTGAAAGGAGACTTAGCCGAACCTGCGAACAAATCACAGAAGCAATTTAAAAGCCTGGACTTTAGGACCAAGGATGTGGAGATAACAAGATAATTTCCAAATCACGCTTCCCAAGCTGCAGGCAACTGCCGGCTACATAATGATATTAAATCAATGCAATGCAGATAGAGCAAACTCGTTAATAAAGCAGAGGTTACCACAATGTTCGTAGGCAAGCAAACCTTTGAACAACAAAATTTATCTTGTAAGCACCCGCCAATCTGCCAGAAGGACCACACCGCATGTTGCTGATCGAACATAAGCTGTGTTGTGTCAGCTTTTTTGATGCTACCCAGATTGTAGGCTCTTCTCGGAAAAACTTTCGATTAGTGCTTTCTCGTGAAAACGACAAAAGCATGATTACACAATATATTTGAATTGGTGATGCTTGGTTACGCTTTCAATCAACTAATAGATGATGAGCATAGTGCACATGACGTTTGCAGAAACATCATCAGTCCTTCCACCAGCGCGCTGATACTTCAGTTTCATGCCTGCTGAACACAGGCTGTGCGCAGCTGAATGCATCTCTTCTGATGTTTCAAATTAGGCCTACAACATAA
>NW_013654988.1:0-3881 GCF_000499385.1 Eimeria necatrix
GAAGTCCGCTGACATCTGCTCAGGAAGCGGCGCGTTTGACCTGAAGATGACTGGAAAAGATTTGCTGTTATTTCGGTACTAGTAGTAGTCTGCTGCATCAAGAAGGCAAGCATCTGTCGCATGCAACTGGAAAGATCATTATCAACCCCACAAAGTCGTCAATACCTACGATCCCTGAAAAGCAGGAAACAAAATGATTGTGTTTCTCCTATCCAAAGCAGCATCCGATTTAAGCAGAACAGCTTTTGTTCCGACAGAGAGCGTCAGTGCATCGCCGCACCCCCCGTAGTTGTTTGGGGCCTCAACATAGCTGCAACGTACTCCCTGGGGAAACAACCCTTCATTATTACGTAACGTAAAGCGAAGCTTGTCTCAAGTGCTGCCGAGGCAATATCGATGCAGTCGCGCGAGCAGAGATGATATGCAGAAATCTTCGCAAAATGTTCAAGAGGTCGCTGAAGGTGCATGAGCTCATGCAAACGAAAGCAGTGCTATCATAGCGCACAGACACCCAATTCTCATACTCCTGCAGAAAATGAACGGCACAAATTCAATTGAAGCAGCACACGCTTTCCCAAACCACAAAGTGTTAACACATTCAAAAAAATGTCCAAGTGAGCTGTCTAGAACCTTCCAGGCCGTTTGACCAAATGCTCTCTTTTGCCTCGAAAGTGGGAGACTGCGTGTCGTTTTGCGCAACAAGAACAGATGTGTACACCCTAATAAAAGTGGAAAGCACCCGCACCAAGTTCTGCCTGAAAGATCTGAATGAATAGAGGGCGCGCGTAACACCCGCCGCTCCACACACTGCACCGACGAAATTGTCGCCACAACGACCTCTTCACATTGCCTGTAAAATCTACACAGGGAAGAACCGAAAACATGCATTTGTGCTTAATCACCAATCCAATCAAAGCAAATACAATTATATCAGGCGATATTCGGCAGCGTGTGTCGTAACGTACTGGCTGGACGCCACAAGAAACGTGATGGGTCGAAGTGGTCGGATGCATTTTCGTCAATGAGTCGTAACTGCTTTGAATATAATATCAAAAAGACAAACTCCCTTTGCGTCGTATGATAGAGCCAAGCATTCCATGTTTAGCGTTTACCGACTACATTTGTAGCGAGACGTCGCTTACCTCTTTTGCTGAATGCTTCCTGCTACTAAAAGACAGCAGGAGGAGGAAACATTCAGCGGGGAACCGTTTAACTCAGGAAATAACTTGAAAGCTGGGCTCGACTAAAATGTCACTACAAACATACAGCGAGCGTTTTCCAAATGCTTCCCAGTCAGTTGCTGCTCTGAAAGCACTGTCACAAAAATTTATACTTCATGTACGCACACGCTTCGGAGATATATTGCAACATTGTTCAAAGGTACAGCATGTCGCAGTCGCTAAGGACTATACAACACGTAGCATGCATCGCATTGCAAAGACGGCTAAAGTAGTGCTAGTCCTTCAGTACTTAGTGCTGTCTGCTGCTTTGAGAGAGCAATGACTGCTAAGAGCATGTAAGAGTGTGAGCATAATGTGTATCTTAGTAGTGTCTTATATGCGGAAAACGGAAAGTAACATGACAGAAATTCTACCAATGATTTGTCAACCTCAGCAACCTAGCTTCAAAAGATGCTGTCGTGTCGGTCAGATGTCGTTGCGTATGCAACACACCTATCAGGCACATTCAATCCCCCAAAGGATATCTATCATCTTGCATGGCCATACGCTCAATAATGCTTTGACACCTTGCAATTATTGCAACTTACTCCCTGGTAAGTCACTGCTGTTTACATGAAATGCATTCCTCTGAAGTATTGGCCAGAATGTTTTTGAAGCAATCGCTATAGGGGGAGAGCAATAAAGCAAATGTCGCAACATGCACATTAAACCCATGACCATTAATGGTTTTGATGCCTTAACGAACCTTGACACTAAAGGGTGCAAAGATACCGCCGACTAGAACCACGAATTTCGTTTCCACACATAAGTATAAGCGGATGAAACCTAAATTCTACTTGGACGTGCATATATTAATTTGAACTCTGCATGGATGCTGCGGCCAGCAAATGCCTTGGAGAGACTTCCAGCACCCTGTACGCCTTTTGAGGAACAGTTTATCCTTACCTCATATTGGGTGCAAAAGTCATTTACATTCAATTCTAATGTGAATGGGAAGATGCTAACAATACTGGAAAATTCTAGAAGCTGCGTGAACAAAAGAAGCACGCAATCCACACGACCATGTACGCCAACATGACGAGAATATCACCCCACCAATGTCACACCTTGCAAATAGCAGTAATCCCGAACCGATAAATAAACACCGTTTAATCCGCCATTCTTCAGCAAACAATCAACCAACATGTTTAGAGGAAGTCGAAAATTTTACAGCCTCAACTATCGGGAATATTCGGTGTTTTCACATACAATCTGCATGCCACATGAGTACGTGGACAACTTAAAGAGCCATACATACTTCCCAAGGCGGAATACCCGAAATGTGGATACTGGGGATGAAGGACAACGTCCAAGCCAAAGATGCTTTTTATACAACGCCAAAGGGAAAGACGTGACGTATGAAACAATGGGTTTCGCACCCACACCCATGTGCCCAACAGCAAGAAAACATGTAACACTTTTCTTACGTTCAAAACCCATAATGCCATTAGTACAAGCTATACTGTCCATGAAATGGAAGCTTCAATTTGTGTGGAAAACATCTGAGTTCGACCCAAAGCATAATTGTACAACCCAGGACTTCCATAGCAAAGACACAGTGTATTGCTCTGCAAGGGAGCATCGAACTGCATGCACTCACGGCCTGCACAAAAATAAAGCGACGTTGCTCACAACAAAGACGTTTCAGAGCTGCTCACAGGTGCACAGCAAGAATTATGCTTGGCCAGGAGACGACAGCCTTGCACATCCTTGTTTTTTGGTGTGCATTACTGTCGTATTCTTCAAGGCTACACTAGACCTATTCCGCGCAGTTCTGCAGATCACAGAAACACCATACTTACAAGCAATGTTCATCTTTAAACCCTAGGATATTATGTAACCCGAGCTGTTAATATTCAGGCCAGACACTGGCATCCATTACATCCCGGCATTTCACTTCTACTGGGCCTTACCCCCTGGAAACGTGAGGGTCAAACACATATACGTGCAGTGCATGATCGTGTCGATATCCGGCTAGTTCCTATATGAAAATTGCGGAGACACGAATTAACCCATGAAACATGCTTCACAAGGTATTGAGTAAGTTCTTGATGCTTGCAAATGGACTCCGCCGAATGTAGCCTAAATGCGTGTTAACAATTGACTACAAGCAAAGATGCCAACATTTCATTCGCTCAACATCACGCTATCACTCGGCACAAATATTCCTCTCAGTACATATGGAAATGACAGAAAGGTATAAATTCAAATGCCTCTGCCGGGATTGTAGCAAGCACAGTGTGACGGGTATGTTAATCAAGATACTAAAGTGGAGTCTGTGAGGGGTTTTCTGTACGTTGTAAGATGCTCAGCCGAGAGTCTACCATTGATTCATAATGTGTTTGATTGTATTTTCAACGCCATTGAAAGGGATTCAGCAACACAGCCCAAAGCACCAACTTCGCGAGCCGAAAAATCGTGTGTGAAAGAGAAACGCACGGAGCATCTGGTGAACCGCACAACACGCTGGCAAGAGTATTGCAGGAAAAGATATCCGCCTTGGTGTCAGCAGTTACTCCCGATGCGCCAAATGGATGGATATTCAGTTGACAGTTTACGCAAACTATGAAAAGCAAAGTCCCACCTGTCCGAAATCTTGCACGGCTTCAACAACCAATAACTAAAATAGTGTCCCTACACTTACTGGCTTTGAAGGTTCCG
>NW_013654988.1:3981-6566 GCF_000499385.1 Eimeria necatrix
ACATGTTTGGGGTTTTCTCGGTCTGCTCCAATATTTCACTAGGCCTGCAATGAAGAGGTGCGGAACATGGAATTTCGCCCCGAACACAAACCGCTTGATAGTTACATGATAACATGTAGCTACCACGCATGTAAATCATGAGAAAAAGCCATTTAAAAGATCAAACACATACCCTCATCTGCCGAAACATGTCTCATAACAAATTCCAAAACGCCATTCGCTGAATCTACGAAACAGTTGTAGAAATCGACAACTCTTGCGGTACATCATGCACACAGCTAATACCGCTTAAGCGTGTTCAAATCGTTCTCCCCCACAAACCGCGTTACAAAAACGCTGCACTACGGCTACTCACTTGCTGCAGAAAAATGACGTAACGTGACACAGCGGCTGAAGGCTACAGAGCAAGCAGCATCCTGCGTTTTGAGACGGCAAATGGATGCATTCTGGTTCTCTAATACGCTTTCTAGAACGTCAATAAAGCCTATAATTGGTCACACGCAACTGCTGAGTGTTTTGACAAGGGCGTGTTTCGTTTACTTCGGTAGTTATTATATCGGTGAACAAAAATTGAAAACCGAATTCCTTCTATTCGCTTATCCAGCGCAGACCACTTAAGAAATGAGCCCAGACGCTTCGTTATTCACTTTTCCATTGCTGATCGGTAGCTCGCAAGAGCAGTTGAGGCAGACGCCATCGTGGATGTAAGATCCGATGCAACGCCGACACATTTAGCACCACAGGGCGCTTACCCCCTGATAATAAGAGCCTCCAACGGTCGATACATGTTTAAGCTTCATTGCCGCGCATCGACTAACAGGGGTCTGAGTGGTGTCTTTAGCACGCTGCTGGCGCATTGAATTTAGTTCGATTGCTGCCTTATCGCTATGAATACGTGTAAATGTCCGTAATTCTAATAAAATGGGATAGCCACAGCAATGTCGCATCACACAGCCAGATACGTTAAAGAAGCCCCAAAGATGGGAATAATGCGACACTCGCCGTCCTGCAGTTGGCGCTGACAAGGGTACTGCCATGCTGACCTCAACCCTGCTGAGTGCAGTGGAGTGGACCTGTCAAATGCACGGACTTCTAATTCGCAGCTTTTAGCATCTGCTCGAGTGAAAACCACGAAGTGCAGCATGCCCTAGTGTCTAAACTATCAATAGTCAAAAATCATGTGTCTTCACATACTGGCTGCAGGCCTCGAAGAGTGGACATCCCACACAAGTGCGCTGCCTTTTGGCAGACACATTAAAGGACTCTTACCTGAATCAACTCGTTGCGTGCAGCGACAGACATTTACTAAGTTAGATGACTGATGTTCAACTTCGTAAACAACAAACTGTTACACTAGAAGTCCCAAATGAACTGGTGGATTTCAGTTCTCGTGAGCAAATTTCTCCAAAACTCGAAATTCAATCCTGCAATAGTCGCAAATATGGAAAATCCTGTTTGGCTTCACCGGAAAAGAGAGTCTGCGAGCTCTATGTGGCATGCAGGATACCAAAGTCAAAAGAGGAGCTGCCATTTTACACTTGCTGTGTCATTTAACCTAGTGCACGTACTGCAGCGGACAACACGATCCGCCGGACTCCCTGCACTTACGGGCTTCACGGGAAACATTGTGCCGTAATCTGCAACTACGACACGGTACATCTGTTGACGGCTACAAACCTAGAAGCAAGCTTTTCTCGGAGAGAAAAAGCAATCATATAGCGCTTGCCACCACCCACATATCTATTGTCGTTTTGGGAAAAAACTTCGCCAGAACCCTTTATGATTTTTACTATTGAAGAATCATTCAAGAAAGCACAGATCCGCCTCAACCAATTGCACAGAGAATAGCGAGTATGAAAGATCAATTGTATTTCGACAGCTTTTGCGAAGGGTCAAGAAGTAGCAAAGACGCACATTACCTCATTCGCGTGTCCATCGAAGCATCCGTATCGTCAAATGCGTCCCGATGCAGACGGAGAGTGCCGTCGTGCAAGCAACTCAAACCTCATACGAATTCAGCGAGCCAGTAGTATTAAGCAGCAGTGCATCGATGGTACCACCACCAGTACACGAAACATCAAGTTCGCTGAATCATACTCCCTGTAGAAGCAGCGCTTCTAAAATAATTACTTTTGAGGTACGGTCGTTTGAAAACGAGGTCTGTGCACCTGTAAAGCAAACGCGAAGAAGGCTAGGGCATGAAATAAACCAGACAACGTGCGGACCAGCCCACCAAAGATAGTCCTCATCACCAAAGATAGTCCTCATGTCTATTGACAGAAAATATGCGAAGGCGCAATGAGTTCATACACTCTAAAACGGCCTTCTCACCACAAAGATACCCTTCTGTCTTTATAGCAAATACACGGGAGCACCTTAACAAGAACTGTGTACGCTGAGAGCGCTGCCCAGGCACTGCACCGCTTTTGCTGTCAACAAAAATCCACATGAGGAGTGTGAACTGTGAACTGCCGCCACGCCCAGTGAGCGTCTGCCCTCAATTGCCTTGCTGCTAGACGACTACTCGCCTAATATCACGCCATGTTTATACACAGAGAACAACGAAGCATCGAACTAAAAATGAT
>NW_013654989.1:0-1272 GCF_000499385.1 Eimeria necatrix
AAGCGTCCAATACATTAGGAACACATCATCGCTTGCATGCTTTCTTTTACCTCCATCCACAAGAACATTGTGGCCGCAATGACGGCTAATATGTTCATCTTTCAAGTGCAGTCGAAGACACCTGGCCCACTATCGCACTCCAGCAGGTCCGTAATATGCATCAGAGGCCGTTCTACAGCACCCATGTTAGACGGCCGTTTTTGAAAAGTATGAATACCTACTTTGGCCATAGATGCCTCCTAGCGAACTTTTCTATACGTAAGGGATTTAAATAATATTCTTCGCAGCGAGTGAGGCGTGTCATTGTAGATAATGCCCAGAGAAATAAAATTTAGCAAATCTGTGAGAAATTATCAGGGGGACACGCAAGAGTTCACACTGAAAAAGTTTGTTGTACTGTAAAGCTATCTCGAATAAAAATTCTCGCCAGTGTTTTGTGCCGAACAACTCAAAAATCCTCAGAAAGTGAGCATTTCCTACGTCAATGGTGCCAAACCCTTATTGTTGTTGCGAGCGGAACGATGCACTTTAAACGTACATACTTTAGTGGGTAAATGTGTGATAGCAGGAGTGGTATTCATTTGATTGCCAACATCTTTAGACAGCAAGGTAGACGCTCATCAAGCAGAGAGTATGAATAATTCAAACGCGCGTGAGAAGGTAGAAGGTGACGCCTAACGTTTTAGCATTTAGATGATGCTTTGAGCCAACTAACAAACAGTTGAATTTAGCCTTTTTGTCCTATACTGTGTGGATCTCCTACAGCGCATTTAGAGTAGTAAATCTTTCTTTGTCACGTCCACGCGCGCGTAGTTGGGCAAAACAACAACCAGAACATTGAACATTTGCTATCCGTAGTGCTCTGAAGTACGTCTAGATGTGAACGTTCACACTGCACTTGCAGTTCGTACGTCATGATCCTATCACTGCACTGCGAAAAAGAAACGTGTGGATCAGTCCATAACATAAATATTTTCACGCAGCATCCCAGCAACGGATTAAGGTTTGGATCTCTGTCATTTGCCTCTTTATATTAGCATGGTTATTTCATCGGACTCACTGCCCACACGTTTTTGCGATGTTGGCAGTTGCGGCCATTGCTCAAGGGTCAGGCTGCCTCTGGATGCTTTTCTTTGTTGATTGCGTTCACATATTTGACCAGAGATCCCGTTCATTGAGTGTAAAGATATGTCGTTTTGTTTCAGAAGGTGAGCGAATGCATGCTAGTTGGAATTCCGCCCTTTGTTCATATCCACAAATTGTATGAGCAAC
>NW_013654989.1:1372-2724 GCF_000499385.1 Eimeria necatrix
TAAGATATGTCGTTTTGTTTCAGAAGGTGAGCGAATGCATGCTAGTTGGAATTCCGCCCTTTGTTCATATCCACAAATTGTATGAGCAATTCGTATCGATGCTCTCTACAGGATGTGTGTCTCTCTGTTCAACGATCAAAGAAAAGAAAATTTCCTGGGAGGCAGTTCATTAGCTGCGCATCTTTCGTTCTTCTATTTAAAACGGTTTTTCTGCCTTCTGCAAGCTTTTCAACAGCCGTCACATGGCGTGCGCAATTTGTTCATTAGTTACCAAAATCCAGCCTCCCATTTCGAAAAGGAACAAGCTCGGGATCCGTTTAAGCTTATGAGAGCTTTTCTATGAAGCAGAGAAGTTAAAGCATTACTACTTCAGTCATTCATTTTACGCATCACGAATAGTCAGGTTTACAAAGATGGACTGCTGCCGGATACGACAAGAGCGCTTCTAAGCCAGGGGTGGCTCCTTTGCTTAGTCAACCTTGACACAAGTCATATGCTCCTTTAAACAAAATCGCCAGCTGACAAGCCAGATGCAGCCTCGTAAAAGTGCCTGTCAGATGTGAGTTTCAGCGTGAACCTGCTCTAGTCAAGTCGTAGACACGCCGGCTCACAGGCGTGCACGAGGCTTTGAGAAATGCTTTTCTCTAGCAGCACTAAGAGTGTAAAGATATGTCGTTTTGTTTCAGAAGGTGAGCGAATGCATGCTAGTTGGAATTCCGCCCTTTGTTCATATCCACAAATTGTATGAGCAATTCGTATCGATGCTCTCTACAGGATGTGTGTCTCTCTGTTCAACGATCAAAGAAAAGAAAATTTCCTGGGAGGCAGTTCATTAGCTGCGCATCTTTCGTTCTTCTATTTAAAACGGTTTTTCTGCCTTCTGCAAGCTTTTCAACAGCCGTCACATGGCGTGCGCAATTTGTTCATTAGTTACCAAAATCCAGCCTCCCATTTCGAAAAGGAACAAGCTCGGGATCCGTTTAAGCTTATGAGAGCTTTTCTATGAAGCAGAGAAGTTAAAGCATTACTACTTCAGTCATTCATTTTACGCATCACGAATAGTCAGGTTTACAAAGATGGACTGCTGCCGGATACGACAAGAGCGCTTCTAAGCCAGGGGTGGCTCCTTTGCTTAGTCAACCTTGACACAAGTCATATGCTCCTTTAAACAAAATCGCCAGCTGACAAGCCAGATGCAGCCTCGTAAAAGTGCCTGTCAGATGTGAGTTTCAGCGTGAACCTGCTCTAGTCAAGTCGTAGACACGCCGGCTCACAGGCGTGCACGAGGCTTTGAGAAATGCTTTTCTCTAGCAGCACGTCGACGCTAGTGCTGCGTATCTCAGCACACATAC
>NW_013654989.1:2824-3926 GCF_000499385.1 Eimeria necatrix
GCAGTTCAAACTGGAAGGCGATTGCAGACATTGTTTTGCATAACTGTCATCTGCCTTTTTGTTCGTCTTTCGGCTGTTTCTTACCCCATCCAGTGCCTGCCTTGTTTTCGATACAACTTCAAGTTTGTTTAATTAGTTTGCTAGGAATACAGCCCTTGCCAAACGTCGCATTTACTCTTAGCCAAATGCTGCGGCTTACGTCTGCTCTACATATATCGCCGTTAGATTAAAAAATTGCTTTTACCAGTTTTCAGAGGGAATATTGTAAACTGCGTGCAACTCACTACCTATGGTGTGTGAAAACGAATAGCTGGTGGAGACTGTGCTGGGCGCGACGGCGTCGCTATGGAAAATATGTTGTAGGTGGAAAAAGCCTGTCCGCCAGAAAGGCTTTACGGCAGGCCCAGCATGATTCTACAGATTCTTAGTGCTTAATGTATTGACTGAGGCCCTTTGCTTAATATTGTTGAAATGCATGCATTGGCAGCATGTCTTGAAAAGCCTGCTGTGCAAGACGAATCGCGCACAATGCAGAAGCTGCCGCACTTCAAAGTTTAGAGCTATTCCTACCGTACCCGTCTGACATAGGCGATGTCATGCCGTGCCTTGATCGGCGCGTGAGTCTTACGAGAACGCAAAACAAAACCAAAGCTCTAGAGAAAACAAGAAAGTACTTTAGGAAGGTCAGTTTCGTGTGGAGCATAGTAATCTTACATTGGTGCCATGTGCAACACTTTGGTAGGCGGTTTCAAATTTATGCCAGTGCTCGATTGCTCGGACGAGCTCACCTGAGGGACTCTATGTCCTCTAGATTATAGCGATTTTTTCCAGGAGCGTTTCGAGACACATTGGGTCCAATTTGTATGTCGATACTGTGATCCGTCATGGGATGATATTACCGTCACTATCAAGTCAGTCATAGCCCAGTCGGCGTTAAATAAATCTGGAAAACAGAAGCGAATGGTACGACGTTCGGCGCACTCCAGCTCATATATGCATCCTGTCTTTTTGATATCCGTGGCTTCCTCAAACTGCTACAATGCTTAGAGCATGACAACAACGGCTACCTAGCATCTTAGAAACAACGATGAATTCTTTGCAA
>NW_013654989.1:4026-4749 GCF_000499385.1 Eimeria necatrix
TAACATGACCTCAATCGATCGATGCTAGTGTGCGCCTCCGGAGCTGCAGGCAGCAGAATCTGAATCGTGTTACAATATATCGGCCTGCAAGAATGTTGAAGATCCTGCATCAAAAGCAGCAATGTTGGCTGCTAGGTACCGAATCAGATCATTTGTAGAAAACGTTATTACTGTTCCCTACAAAGTCTACTGCCACAAACATGCATACACAGCGGATGATTTTCTTGCTGATGAAAAAAGATATGTTTTACCGATTCGCGACAAAGTTATGAATATGATCGATTGTGTCGGATTTTTCCTAATACCTCGGCAGCTGCTGCAAACGTACGGCAGGGCATCTCTCGGCTAGATGTACTGTCCTTATACTAATGCGCGACAAATATGATTTTGCAACGCTTCCCTATTTCTGTGCACATTTCTCATACTTTCATGCAATCTTTCACAGTATTCGTCCAGCGGCCAGTGCTTTCCTGGTAAGGGACAATCGTGCCGGTAATATACATATTTTAGATTTCTGCAACTGCGAAAGCGACGGACACTTTAGATGCAACCCAAACTTCTAATCATGTCTTTGGCTGATAGGTCGTACAATTTTATGTTAGCATCGACAATCTTAATAAAATATCTGGGTTGTGCGCATCCAGTCAAGATATACAGCTACCTCATCGAAAGTTTCAAGACATGATACTTCTACTAACAAAGTTGTCAGCTAATGCAGTACAC
>NW_013654989.1:4849-6422 GCF_000499385.1 Eimeria necatrix
TTACTACCTGCTCTTGAGATATTATCTGCTTTTGAGAGCAGACAGTATGGAAAGGTGGACCAATCTACTTACTGTCAACTTTCTTTTTGGCATTTCAGTGATAAGCTTACTCTGTGAGGCGTCAGTGTTTGTGACAATTATCCTAGAGACTCCATGCTGTGAATTTTTTTCCATGGTACACAGCGGAGCTTGCACAATTCGCAGTTGACCCCAATGGGGTAGTGTCATGGCAGTGTTAGGTCTGGCGAAAATTTGAAGCGAGCCATTCGCTTGCTGGAGCTGCACTGAAAGTTGAAGCTACGTGCCATCGTTGCACCATTGAACGATAACAAACAGCGCCTGCTTAGTCCTTCTGGGTTGCTCATGCCTTTTAAACTGTAAATCTCACACTGTGATGTTGACTCAAGGCACTTCCTTTCGTAGCACCTTTTACAGGCGCAACTTGTCCTTTTGAAATTTGTTTTAGATGTTGTATTTCTGCATTAGCAGGAGTTTCAATGCAACGACATCGTGAGCAGAAGTCTCTGCTCTATTCTCTGTATTATCCATTGTAGGTGTGCACTGGTTTTAGGGAGGTGGCCTCCATGGTTGCAACAACGCCAACTACTGGCTTTCACCTCTCTAGGCCGATGATAGCAAATGCGCTGCTGCATTGTGAGGCTGCGCTGGTTGCACTCAAGAGGTTCCCTGGCAGTGTTCAGCTTTTTGGACCGCTTTCATTGCTACGCATCTAATTCTAATGGCCGCAAACACTGAAAGGTAACGAATCTACCACCTATTATCTTGGAAATTTTGGTTTCAGTTGATGCTCACTGAGTTCCTTCACACAGACATGTGGCCTTATTATTGCAGCCCACGACACTTAGTATTTCTGTTTAAAATTAAGTATTTGCATTACTTGATGCTGGAGATATGTGTGCGTATTTACAAGGCGCGTATTCTTGTTCTAACTGGCAACGCTTTTTTCACAGAGTTGCCTCTATTCTTCGGAGTTTGCACAGTAACATGAAGTTGCTTTCGTGAGGTTTGGAGCTGGCAGATTTCCATATCATCCATAAAGCTCATTTTATCTTCAAATGAAAACCTATTTGTTGGTGTCGTACGGGGTCCCGACCACGATGCGGTGACAGCGCCTACTTTTTCTTGTACGTGGATAATTTCCTAGTCTTAACTCTGCCGACAAGCTTTCCGTGCTCTCGTCTCCATGGGTAAAACGAAGTAAACTTCTGAAATAAATACTCTTCGTGTATGACACGGAGGCTGTGAGTGTTTGGCATGTCTATATATCTAATAATATTTGCATTTTCACGCTCGCGGGATGTTGAAGAGTCAGCGCAATGCAGGAATGCGAACGGGCCCTGATCAATGGAGAGAGCGACGCGTTTGCAGCTTCACGTAGTCGCACAGCTAAAGCTGAACGAAGCACTTGACGGCCCATCAAGGGATACGACGCCTCACGCAGCCCACCTGCTGCTTTTGTGTGAGGTTGGCGGCTTACTCGTTGACATGTGGCTCGCAAAGTGCTGATTCACTTTGCTAAAGGAGAGTACTGTGGACAGGCGGCAAGCTTTCT
>NW_013654990.1:5742-20742 GCF_000499385.1 Eimeria necatrix
AGGAGCAGCAGCAGGGAGAAGACGGAGGCGCGGACGGGCTGCTGCTGCTGCTGCTGCTGCTGCTGCTGCTCTTGCTGCTGCTGCTGCTGCTGCTGCTGCTGCTCGCCGCAGCAGCGGGGGGCGGGGACGCCAAGTTCGGGCTCGGGCCGCTCGGGCTGTGCGGAGGCAGCAGAGGCAGCCGCTCGGACTTCTCTGCTGCTGCTGCTGCTGCTGCTGCTGCTGCTGCTGCTGCTGCTGCTGCTGCGGAGTGCGGCTGCAGGCACTCGTCCAGCGACATATTTACTACCGACAGGCACAGCGGCTGCTCGTGCAGCAGCAGCTGCTGCTGCTGCTCTTGCTGCTGCTGCTGCTGCTGCAGCTGCAGCAGCGCGTCGTCTACCTGATGAGCTGTTCGCCCGTGAGAGAAGCGGTGCATCTCCTCGCTGCTGCTGCTGCTGCTGCTGCTGCTGCTGCTGCTGATGCTGATGCTGCTGACGCTGCTGATGCCGCTCTCCTCAGAGGCGCCGCGGATACACAAAGAAGAGACTGTTGAGCCATCGGACATGCTGCGCTGCAGCTGCTGCTGCTGCTGCTCCTGCTGCAGCAGCAGCAAGCCGTTGCAGTGCTGCAGCTGTACGAGCTGCTGCTGCTGCTGCTGCTGCTGCATGCATTCAAACGGCTGCCCGAGGGCTTCCAAGTAAGAGCCGCAGTAAGCCTCGCTCACGGTAGGCTGCTGCAGCACTTGCTGCTGCTCCTGCTGCTGCTGCTGCTGCTGCTGCTGCTGCATGCATTCTACGGGCATGCAGCTACCCGCAGGCAGCAGCTGGGGATCCTCTAGCAGATAAGGACTGATAATCTGCTGCTGCTGCTGCATCACCTGCTGCTGTTGCTGCATCAGCACCTGCGGCTGCTGCTGCTGCACATTGGAGTAGCAGCAGCAGCCATCAGCAGCAGGGGAGAACGGCTCCGCGGTCCCGCTGCTGCAGCAAACCCCCCCCTGAACATATTGCTGCTGCTGCTGCTGCTGCTGCAGCAAAGGGCTCCCACAGAAAACAGCAGCAGCAGCAGCACAAGGCTCTTCGTGGGCCGGCAGGCTGCTGTTGCTGCAGCAGCTGAGGGTGCCACTGTGAACGGCTACATTGGGGTGCTTTTGCTGCTGCTGCTGCTGCAGCGACTGCTGCAGCAGCTGCTGCTGCTGCTGCTGCTGCAGCGGGGGGCACTGCTGCTGCATGCATATATTATAGGCCTTTGAATACTGCTGCGAAAAGGAGACAGACGGAGAGCGCTGCGGCGCCTCTGCTGCCTGTTGGGAGCAGCAGCTGCTGCAGTTGCTGCAGCTGCTGCTGCAGCTGCTGCTGCAGCTGCTGCAGCCGCTGCCGCAGGTGCTGCAGCTGCAGCAGCCGTTGCTGCCGATGCAGCCCAGACTGCTGCTCATGCAGCAGCAGCTGCAGCAGCTGCTGCTGCAGCAGCTGCTGCACTCTCCGTACACCCCTGCGCCGCCCGCGCTGCAGTAAGGACTCCCTACCGCAGCAAGTTGCTGCTGCTGCTGCTGCTGCTGCTCATTGCATGCTGACAAATACACCAGAGGCTGATAGTGGGGCCCTGCTGCTGCTTCTGCTGCTGCAGCAGCAGCAGCAGCAGGGTCTGGCTGGAACGCCGCCGCGTGGCTGCCCATCCCCACGGCCGTGTCTGCTGCTGTTGTTGCTGCATTTGCTGCTGCTTCTGCTGCTGCTGCATCTGCTGCTGCAGCAGCAAACCCAGCAGCAGCATAAGAACCCATAAAGGGGCCCTCGCCTTCGGAGTGGTTTAAATAGAAAGAAGGGGGAGAAGAATATACCGTTGCTGAGAGGGAGAGGGAAGCAGCAGCAGCAGCAGAAGCAGCAGCAGAAGCAGCAGCAGAAGCAGCAGCAGCAGAGGCCGCCGCTGCTGCTGCCGTCTCCGTCTCCACGGAGACCGGAGGCCCCACCAACGCGGGGCCCCCGAGGTACTGCTGCTGCTGCTGCTCCAGCTGCTGCTGCTGCTGCTGCTGCTGCTGCTGCTGGAGGGGGTGTGGGAGGGGCGGCTGCCGCGAGTGGCAGTTTGCTGCTGCTGCTGCTGCTGCTGCTGCTGCGTGGGGGGGCCCTAGGCCTGGGGTGTACGCAGCACCTGCAGGGGGACAACTAAAGATTAAATCCATAACTAAATAAAAGGAGGCTGTGGGGCCCTGCTGCTGCTGCTGCTGCCGCTGCTGCTGCTGCTGCTGCGGCTGGTGCTGCTGCTGCTGCTGCTGTTGCTGGGTTATATAAATATATAGACTTATATACTTATATAAAGGTAGAAGCTGGGGGAGGCGCTGCAGCAGCAGCAGCAGCAGCAGCAGCAAAACGGGCTGACAAACAAAAGAGAGACACCAAGCAGAGAGCCCCAGAGAAAGGCGGGCGCCAGATAGTCCCACTGTTGCTGCTGCAGTTACTGCTGCTGCAGCTGCTGCTCTGCTGCTGCTGCTGCTGCTGCTGGCGGCAGGAGCTCCGCAGCCGCAGCTGCTGCTGCTGCTGCTGCTGCTGCTGAGAAAAAGAACCCAAGAAGCTAAAGCTGCTGCTCCATTTGGGAGGCAGCCTTGTGTGTTGAGAGTTTGGGGGTTGAAAGGAAAGAGAGGTCAACTGTGAGCTAGGAACTGCTGCTGCTGCTCGTGCTGCTGCTGCTGCTGTTGCTGCTGCTGCTGCAGCAAACGCACGGAATGGACTGCCGCATTCCGCGATTTCCCTTAAATAAAAAAAAGAAATGATGGAGGAAGAAACAAACCCTGGAAAACCAAACCAACGCGGGTCGCCGGGGTGTACGGGCAGCTCTGCTGCTGCTGCTGCTGCTGCTGCTGCCGTGGGGAGAAGCAGCGGGAGGAAGGCGAATACAAAAGGGCAATCAAATCGATTAAATTGGATTAAAATGCCAAATAATTTACAAAATAAAATGGAACAAAAACTGAAGACGAAAACAAACGAACAGCAGCAGCAGCAGCAGCAACACCCGCTGCCGCTGTGGGTCTCGCCGCCTCTCCCCCTCCAGCTGCCGAGCTCGTTCGATGCTGTTTTTCCGACTCTTTTTCTCCTTTTTTCGCTTTTTATTAACCACTAAAACAAATAAAGCTCATTTGGAGAAGAAAAGGCGCAAAAAATAGAGCAGAAGGGGCTGAGAACGGCCCCGGGGGCAGCAGCAGCCGCCTCGGTGCCGCCTCCTGCTGCAGCCCACACCCTCCACCGCCGGACTGCAGCAGCAGCAGCAGCAGCGCTCTTCTTCTCTTTTTTGCTTTATTCTTTTATTAATTTAAATGTTTAATTCAATTGCATGCAACTAGTTGGGCTTTGGGGCGCGCGGAGCAGCAGCAGCGGACTAGACACGCCACCGCTGCCAAGGATCGCGCTCTGCTGCTGCTGCTGCGACTGCTCTTGCTGCTGCAGCTGCTGCTGCTGCTGCTGCAGCTCCCTCGCGACTGCAGCGCCTGCGGCCTCCTCAACTATTGTTATTTGCCATTCCGCTGCAGTTTCGCCTTCTCTTGCAGATCGCGCTGCTGTTGTTTCTCAGCAGCAGCAGCAGCAGCAGCAGCAGCAGCAGCAGCAGCTGCTGCTGCTGCCGCAGCTGGTGCGCTCGACTTGGGATCGGTTCTGTTTCTTGAGTTGTCTGATCTCGGGCTCTTCACTGCTTTGCAATTTACTGCTCCTCGGACTCTTATTTGTTTATTTATTTATTTATTTATTTGTTATTTTGTTCTTTTCTGCTGCAGCAAGCCTCGCAGCAGATAACTAATGCATTTATTTCATGTTTCCCCCGTCCGAATTTGCTGCTTCGCTCCCCCCGAGCCTCCCTGCTCTGAGCCTCCGCAACACTTGCGAAAACTTCGAAAGAATTCCATTTAAATTAAAATTAAATAAATAAATTTAATAAATAAAAGCAAAAAACTCAAAAAGAGCCGCCGGCAGCGCCGGAGCAGCAGCGGGAGAGGAAACGCCGCAGCAGCAGCAGCAGCAGCAGCAGCAGCACCCGAAGCAACCCATCCCGTGGCCTCTCGCGCACATTTATTTGAATTATTTTCATTACTTTTTTATTTTTGAATTTTAATTCATCTTTTCAAACAAATAAATGCGTTTCCGCCAGCTGTACGTACACCTGAACCCCAGCCACCGCGCGCCGCAGAGCCTCCGGGATCCAACGAAGAACATTTTCTTCTTTTTGCAAAAGTGCTTTTAAATTTAAGATTAAAGAGTTATTAAAAACAGAAAAAAGTCCAAAAGACTTTATCAAACCTTTAAGAACGCAGCAAACGAAGTTGAAGGGCTTTTGAATCCAAAAAACTGAGTAACAGCGAAGTGGCCACTTGGTGCAAATCACACACCAAAGTGAAACCCCATAAAATGAAATAATAATTAAAACTATTAACAACAGAAGTTTAATAAAAATCCGGCGGGAATAAACGCACAAAGAAGGGCTTTGAAAGGCTCAAAATAGTTCATTACAAACACAAAAAGAAAAAGTCAAAAAGGTCTTCCAAGAGAAAAAGACTTTCTCGCACCTTTTGGGGAGGCCACCCTGCACACAAGTCCCCACTGCGGCTTTTAGCAGCAAAAGCAGCAGCTGCATGCATGCATGCATGCATGAATGCATGCATGCATGCAAAAGTGGCAACTTTGGCTCTCCCTAGGAAGAAAGAACTAAACCTCTTACATCTTTTCCGGGGCTTAGACGTTTCAATAGTTCATGCCAGAAGCTTCGAGCTCAGGGGCTTTGGCGTTTCATGCAGCAGGGGCTTTGCCTGCTGCTGCTGCTGCTGCTGCTGCTGCTGCTGCTGCTTTGTTCTTCTGATTGGTTTCGTTTGCTGCAGAGAGACAAAGAGCAGCAGTGTCTACTTTGTTTCTTTTTCAAAAGAGCTCAAAGACCTTTTCTTTTCTGACTAAACAAAAGGGAAAAAAATAAATAAATATATCCATTTGAGGTCCCAAAAGCATGAACAGCTCAAGGGCGAGTTATTTGCCCTTTGTGTTTCTGCAAAATATATTTCCCGAAATAAAAAATAAAAAGTAATTTGATATCAAATGTTTTGGCAATTATTTCATTCAAAACATTGTACAACACAAGAAGGCAATTTCGCCACGAAGGGAAAAACTGGTGGAACAAGCAGCAATTCAGTAAGGATCGAATAATTAAAATGCAAAAAGCTAAATCAAATGTTTTCAAAATGAAAAGTATTTCAAAAGGGAAGATGTAAAAAAAGAAACAAAAACCCCCGAGACTCTTAAGGCCCTAAAAGGCTCCGCACGGCTGGGGCTTCGGGGCCCAGCGGCCCCTGAGCAGCTTTGCAGCAGCAGCAGCAGCAGCAGCTTTGCAGCAGTAGCAGCAGCTGTGCAGCGGTAGCAGCAACAGCAGCAGCTGCGAGTGGCTGCAGCTGCAGAGGCAGCTGCGGCAAGCTGCAGCAGCTACCAGTTGCTGCAGCTGTGCCAGCAGCTCCGCGGAGCTGCAGCAACAGCGCAGCTGCAGCAACAGCGCAGCTGCAGCACAGCTGCAGCAGCCCCATTGCAGCATCCTTTAGTTAAAGCAAAAGCGGAGGCCTTAGTGAGCTTCGCTTCTGTCTGCATTCGCTTGATTCTTTTTGCCATTTAAAAGCATCAAATTTAATTTTTAGTTCTTTGCCAAATCAGATTCATTTTATCTTTTTATTTTCAAAAGCAGCACTTCTCCTTTTGGCCAGCGTGGCGCTGCACAGTTTGAAGGCGAAGCTCAAGGGCTGCATTTTGCTGCCCGCTGGGAGGCATTGGAGGCTCTTATGCAGCAGCAGCTGCTGCTGCTACGGTAGCAGCAACTGCTGCTGCTGCTGCTGCTGCTGGTGCAGATCTATCTCAGTGGCTTCCCGGGGTGTCGAGCCAGCAGTGGCTAGTGTCCTCCCTCTGCTGCAGGTAGTTACTGTGGGGCCCCCCTCTGCCTCTTAGAGCTGCTGCAACACGAAGCAAGCAGCAAAAAAAGTAGCTTTTGAGGCCCCTTGGTCCATATAAACTCCTTTATCTTATGGAACCAAGACATTTAACAGCAGCAGCAACAGCAACAGAATTCGCTGAGAAGTCTCAGACTTTTGCTGTTGCTGCTCTTGCCTGTCGAAGCAGCAAAAGAGGCCGAGCGGCGCTGCTGCAACTCTGCTGCAGCTCTGCTGCAGCTCTGCTGCTGCCAGCAGCCCCCGGGCCTGTTGCTGCTTCCCGTGGCTGCTGCACTGCGGGGGCAGCAGCGGGGCGAGCAAGTCTTTAAATGAACAAGAAATGCCATTACTTGTTTGTTTAAAACTCCAGGATTTGATTTACTTTTTCAAAAACTTCAAAATTTCAGCCCGAGGCCCTGCTAGCCACCAGCTTTGCGCAGCAGCAGAGAAGGCAAAAGAGCTGCCCCGGGGCCCCTGGCTTTGGGGCGTCGCAGCCCTTTGCCTCCAAAAAGTCTTTTTTTCATTTCCCAATTTAAATGACAAAAGAAAAAAAGAAAACTTCCAAATCCTGCGGCTTTCTTTTCCCCCTTGGGGCCCACCAGCCGCAGCAGTTACAGCCGTCGCCGCTGCTGCTGGTCAAGTTCTTTTTCTCTTTTTCATTTTTCACTTTTTCGCTAAGAGACCTACAGGGGCTGCAGTTGACTTTATGAAGGTATTAGTATTCTATCGAGACTCAAAAAGGCTTTTCAAACTTCCCCGTTAATGCCCCTTTTGTCCCGTGCGCTTCCCTTCTGGACTTGGCACTATTAAGTTGGAGTCATTTGCATGCACTTGGAATGCTTTAAGACAAAAAAGTCTTCAAAAGGAAAAAACATATTTCCCCCGACCCCAGGGGCTTCTGCGGAAATCGCAAAGTGAAACTCTGGAGGTCCCCCCGTGAGCCTTCAGCGGCTTCTTCCGGGAGAAAAACAAAAAATGTAAAATTAAAATAAAATCTTCAGATCAATTGGGCAAGAAACAGGGCTCTTTGGCGGGCCAAAGCCGGGAAGTCCAGCCTTCTGTGGCCTTCTTTTCATGGGTCAAAAGGGACTTGACATAACTAGTGTTTGTGGCGAATTTCGTGGATTTAAAAGTTTTAGAAACTGTCCCAAAAAAGGACTCAGCCCCCCGGAGTTGCTGAATTGGCTGAGGCAAGAAAGGCCCTCTTATCGAACTGGAGTTGTTGATTCCTTTTCTGGATTTTAGTCGAAGAAGTTCGCAAAAATATTTCTGGTTGAGCAGAAAGCTGAGCTGCCAAAGAAATCTGGGAATCCAAAAAAAACCCTGAGGGGGAATCTTGATCCCCACTGCCCGGAGCAACAGAAGGCTAATTGCTGCTAGTTTTTTCTCTAAACTTTTAATTTCGCTGTTCTCGTAAAAGAGTAAATGTAAAACTCTTCTGCAGTTATCTCTGCCGTTCTTGCTACTTGCATTCGTGCCTGATTTCCCTCAATAAAGAAACCATTTGCCAATTAAAAGATTTAAAAAAGAGCCCTTTTCGGCCTTTTCCCGAAAACACCTGTCCCCGTCTCCCCCAAATGCCCCCTCTGTGGCTGCGCTGTTTGCTGCTGCTGCAGCAGCTCTCCAGCTGCAGCACAAGAGCTGCTGCAGCAGCAGCAGCTCTCCTGCTGACAGCAGCTTTTGGGGCCTCCTGAGGGCCCAGAGGGCCCCAGTTTCTGGAGTCTGAGTCCCTTTGCATTCAAATTCTTTCAACATTTATCAAATCTGCACTTTCTGAATTATATGACTTTCCTGATTCTCAAGGTCACTTTGAGCCACAGTGGCCATGTAACATATATACATATATATATATATATATATATATGATATATATATATATATATACACGTAATTTAATTGTGGGGGGCCCGCTCACAGACTTGTCTATAATGGTTGGGGGGCCCCAGGGCCCCCAGACTTTTGAAGCTGAGGGAAAAAGAATTAAAAGAATAATTTAGAGTTGAGGCCCCCCTAGGGCTTGATTGCTCTGGGGAACTCGTCCTTTGCGGGAAGTAGCTTAGTGTAAATAAAACCCTCTTGAGTTTTTTTCTTTTCTTTTATTTTCATTAAAAGTTTCGAAGGACTTTCTTAGAAGGCAGGGGACTTGTGTAGCAGCAGCAAAGCCTCTTGCTTCACAAAGAGAAGCAAAAATAGATCAATTTGGAGCCAAATTGGTCTTTTTTTGCTGCTTTTCTTTGATCTACTTTTTCGAAAAAATAATTAAGTTGTCCCCACTCTACTTTGCCTCTTTTTGTCTCTGCTGCGCCTTCAGCAGGTGCAGAAGAAGACCCCCATTTATTCGTAAAGTTCATTTTTATTGGAGGAGCTGATTCTGCAGAGAGTGAATGCGCAAGAGCGGGAGAAAAAGACCAAATTGAAGATAAAATGAGAAAAAGAACCATCAGAAGCAAGAGAAAATAAATAAATTAGTAAAAGAAAGACAAAATAAACAAAGAAAATGAAATAATAAATAAAATGGTAAAAGAAAAGGAAATAAAGGAAACGAAATGTGCACAAGTATAAACAGAGGAGTGTGCGATATATGCTCAAGTACTGGGCAGCAGAAACAAACGGATTAAATGAAACAGAAAAGAAGGAAATTAACAAAATAGATAAAATAAATAAAATATATAAAATAAATAAAATATATAAAATTTAAAAAGAAAGATTTTGTTCAGAAGTGTGGAGAATGCAAATGAGCATTTCCGCCGAAGCGCCGAGAACAAGAGGTGTCTGTACACCGCAGTGCTTCTGAAGGTAAATGGCGGTCTAATTCGCCATTAACAGTTTAAATAATTGAAATTATTTATTTAAAAGTGAAAACAAACAAAAAACAGTTTCTAAACTGAGAAATTAAATCGAAAAGTCAAATGCGCGACAGGTGTACTCAGGAGCGCTGCTGCTGCTGCTGAGGTGTACAGACACTGCGCGCTGTGCTGCTGCCTGTGCTCGCAGCAACCGGAAGCCGCAAGCTCGGAGAACGCAATGAAATCCTTTGAATTTGAA
This sequence comes from Eimeria necatrix, assembly GCF_000499385.1. NCBI lineage: Eukaryota > Apicomplexa > Conoidasida > Eucoccidiorida > Eimeriidae > Eimeria > Eimeria necatrix. The sequence continues at coordinate 14,702 of NW_013654990.1, forward strand.
TTTAATTAATTAAATTAAACATTTTTAATTATTTAAATTCAAAATTAAATTTGTTGCGCGGCCCAGGGGCAGCAGATCGTCCTTCGGGGGGCGAGGCTCCAGCTCGGTGGAGTGTTTGCAAGCTGCGTCGGCAGCTGGGTTGGGGGTTTAGGGTTTAGGGTTTAGGGTTTAGGGTTTAGGGTTTAGGTTTTGGTCATATATTGATTTTAATTTAATTCAATACTCTGTTCATTTATTTCTTCTGCTGCTGCAGATCCAACAGGGAAAGACCGGGGAAACCCCGGCGTCAGACGTGCCTAGACACACCAAACCCTAAACCCTAAACCCTAAACCCTAAACCCCCAGCCTTTGCCAGGCCTCTAAACAGTATTTTTGCTTTTTATTTAGCACGTCAAGCCTCAAACCCTGGATCCCAAGGAGATGCTGCTGCAGTAGTGAACACAGCAGCAACTACTGCAACTGCAGCAGCAGCAACAGCAGCAGCAAGGATAGCCCCAGCAGCAGCAGCAAAGGAACCCTTTTTAGCTGCTGCAGCACAAGCAGCAACAAAGCAGCAGCAAACCCAGGCTGCTCAGCAGCTGCAGCAGCAATCAATTTCTCAAGCACACTGACCAAAGCAGCAACACCAGCTAGCAGCAGCAGCAGCAGCAGCAGCAGCAGCAGCAGCAGCAGCAGCAATGACAGGGGGTTGCCTAGCAGCAGCAAAACGCTCCCTTTTAGACTTTCTTTCTTTACTTTTTATTGGGGCCCCCTTTGACCTCAAACAAATCATACAAATTGATAAGCAAAATAATACTGCAGCAAATCGCACAGGGGCCCCCAGGGGGCCCCCAAAGGGGGCCCCCGGGGGGCCCCAAGGGGGCCCCCGGGGGGCCCCAAGGGGGCCCCCAAGAGGGGCCCCCAGGCCCACAGGGAGGCCCCAAAAGGGGCCTCAAGGGGGGCCCCTTTGAGTAGCTGCTTTGGGGGCCCCTTGGGGCCCCCGAGGAAGCTTTGAAGAGGCTTTGGGGGCCCCTAAACCCTAAACGTAATAAATGGGGCCCCCAAAAGGTCTACTGGGGGCCCCCAGGGGCCCCCCGGAGGCCCTCAGGGGGCCCCAGAGGGGGCCCCAGGGGCCCGCAGGGGCCCCCCGAGGGGCCTCCAGGGGCCCCCAGAAAGTGAAGTACCCTCCTAGGGCTCTTCAGTACCCTTTTTGGGGGCTTTTTGGTGCTGTGGGGCCCCCATCGGGGGCCCCAATGGGGGCCCCCATGGGGGCCCCCATTGGGGGCCCTTAGGGGGCCCCCCTACGGGGCCCCCAGGGGGGCCCTTTAAAGGGATTTGTTTTTTGGACAGATTTGAGGTGTACATACACCTGAAGCAATGCTTGCTGCTGCTAAGAAGCAAACAAATAATAAGAAGGAGTGGCAGCAGCAGCAGCAGCAGCAGCTGAAGCTGTAGCAGCAGCAAATGAAGCAGCAGCAGCAGCCACTGAAATAGCAGCAGCAGCAGCAGCCACTGAAACAGCAGCAGCAGCAGCCACTGAAACAGCAGCCGCGGCCGAAGCTGCAGCAACTGAAGCAGCAGCTGCAGCACTTGCAGCAGCAGCGGCTGCTTCCGATGCTGCCAACGTTGCAGCAGCTGCTGCAGCAGCAGCTGCTGCTGCAGCAGCAGCTGCTACTGCTGCACTAAACCTTAAACCCTAGCCTTGAACCTACACCGCGAATCTAAACCCTAGACCTAAACCCTAAACCCTAAACCCTAAACCCTCGCAAGTAGATTCAGCGTATGGTGCAGCACTTTCGAATAGGAAGAAGGCGCGCCGCATTTGCTGCTCCTGCTGCTGCAGTTGCTGCTGCTGCTGCTGCTGCAGTTGCTGCTACAGCTGCTGCAGATGCTGCTACTGGGCTCGTTGCTGCTGCAGTTCTGCTGCCGGCTTTGCTGCTGCTGGCTTTGCTGCTGCAGCGCCTGCTGCTGCTGCCTGTGCATTGAATAACTCTAAAGAAAAGCAAAGGCTGCCCCAAACGTAAACCCTAAACCCTAAACCCTAAACCGTAAACCCTAAACCCTAACGTGGAGCTCCACAAGCGTTGGCTCTAAGCCCCTCGCACATGCATTCGGCGACAAGTATAAAACCGAGCTGAATTTAGGGTTTAGGGTTTAGGGTTTAGGGTTTAGTGTTTATGTTCTAAGGTTTGGTGTTTAGGGTTTAGGGTTTAGGGTCTAGGGTTTAGGGTTTACTGCTTGGAGCTGCTGAGCGGTGTCTCGCTGCTTCCCGCGAGACCGCACAGCTCGACGCGCACTCCAAAACCCTAAACCCTAAACCCTAAACCCTAAACCCTAAACCCTAATTGATTTAATTTATTATTTTAAATTAAAAAGGCTAAACACTTAGAAAACAAACAAACTCCCAAAAGCTGCAGCCCCAAACCCGCGCAGAGGCTACCCCAGGCACTTCGCTACCGCCCCTAAACCCTAAACCCTAAACCCTAAACCCTAAACCCTAAACCCTCAACATGAACCCTCGCTAGAGCAGCTCAACTTCTTGAATATCTCATTTCATGGGGCCCCCCCTTCAAGGCCGATGGCAGCAGCAATAGGGGGGCCCCCCCAGTACCCTGTCACAGCTGATTTGGGGGCCCCCTTGGGGGCCCCCCTAGAGGGGCCCCCAGGGCCCCCGGGGCCCCCGGGGCCCCCAGAGACCCCGGGGGCCCCCGGGGGCCCCCTGGGGGCCCCCTTCTGGGTACAGAGTGGAGAGGGCCCCTATGAGATTAGTGAAGGTACTGGGGGGCCCCCCTGGGGGGCCCCCCAGGGGCTGCTGCTGCTGTTTTGCTGCTTCTTGATTCTCTTTTTATTAGTTTTGTTGAAGAAGAAGAAAGAGGGACTGGTTGTTAAGGTGAGCAAGAAGGGTTTAGGGTTTAGGGTTTAGGGTTTAGGGTTTGGGGTTTAGGGTTTAGGGTTTGGGGTTTAGGGTTTAGGGTTTAGGGTTTGTGTGGGTGCGTGGATTGGCCTCTCTTTGTGGCAGTTTCTTCGTTCCTTTCCTCCCTGTGGTTTAGGATTTAGGGTTTAGGGTTTAGGGTTTGGATCTGTTGAATGTGGAAACTCCATTTAAATTCATTTTAATTCAAATTCAAATTCTTTTCAATTCTCTTTTTGCAGACTCATTTGGCCTTTTCTTTTTTCCTTCTTTTTATTTCTTCTCTTCGACTTCTTCGGGGGGCCCCCCACAAACTTCTTCATTTCAAGGGGGCCCCCCAGTACCCTTTTTCAGCAGCCCCAGAGGGGCCCCCTGGGGGCCCCCCTGAAGGCCCCCTTGGGGCCCCCCTAGCACAGGGGCCCTTTGGGGGCCCCCTCGGGGGGCCCCTAGAGGGCCCCCTTGGGGGGCCCCTGGAGGGGCCCTTTGGGGGGCCCCTAGGAGAGCAAGCCCTAGGGGCCCCCCCGGGGGGCCCCCCTGGGGGGCCCCCCGGGGGGCCCCCCGGGGGGCCCTCTGGGGGCCCCCCTGGGGGGCCCCCTGGGCCAAACCAGGGGGGGCCCCCGGAGGCTTCTTTGGATGACTCTGCCCTTAAGGGGCCCCCGGGGGGCCCCTCCTCAGGGGGCCCCCTCCAAGTGGACTTTTCTCCTTCTTTGGGGGCCCCCCTGGAGGGGGCCCCCTTGGAGGGGGCCCCCCTAGAGGGGCCCCCCGGGGGGGCCCCCTTGGAGGGGGCCCCGCTGGAGGGGCCCCCCGGGGGGGCCCCCTTGGAGGGGCCCCCTGGGGGGGCCCCAAGGGGGGCCCCCTCCTGGGGGAGGGGCCTCCTGGGTTCACTTTATGACTTTTTTGCTGCATGCGTTTTGAACTGGAAAAGGCTGCTTTGTTTTGCTGCTGCTGCTTTGCTGCTGCTGCGGGCTTCTATGGGGGTGGCTTTGCTGACAGCCCCCGTGGGCCCCACAGCAGCAGCAGCAGCAGCAGCAGCAGCAGCAGCAGCAGCAGCGGAGCGAAGGCTGGCGCTGGAGGGAGCCACGGAGGAGCCCGCCGCAGTAGCCGAGCCAGCAGCAGCAGCAGCAGCAGCAGCAGCAGCAGCAGCAGCAGCAGCACAGGGGGCCCCCCTAATATCTGTGCTAGCAGCAGAAGGCTATGTGTGGAGGGGCCCTCGAAGCAAAGCAGCATGGAGATTCAGTTTGCTGCTGCAGCTGCTGCAGTTGGTGGGCTCTAGACTAGCTTTTCGCAGCAGCAGCAGCAGCAGCAGCTGCTGCTGCTGCTGCTGGTGCCCGCTACTATTGCTGCTGCTGTGGACGTCGCTATGTTGCTGCTCGTGCTGCTGCAGGAGCTGCCTTGTGCAACTGCTGCTGTTACCTCGGCTGCTGCTGCTGCAGTTGACGCCTCCTTTTGCTGCTGCTGCTGCTGCTGCTGCTGCTGCAGGTGGTGCTTCCTTGTGCTGCTGCTGCTTGGTGGGCAGCATCCCCTTCTGCTGCAGCGGCAGCACTGTGGCTGTCTGGCCCCTCTTTGCCCTCAAGAGCAGCAGCAGCAGCAGCAGCAGCAGCAGCAGCAACGGGAGCTGCAGGAGCAGCAGCAGCAGCATTTGAAGCTGTGAATCCGTCTTTGTTGGTTTGCTGGTCGCTGCTGCTGTCGCTGCCGCTGCGGCTGCTGCCTTCGTTTGCTGCAGCAGCAGCAGCAATTTACAGTTGCTGCTGCAGCGCAGCAGTGGCCCGCCTTATGGCAATACTTGGCAGCAGCAGCAGCGGGCCGCTGTGGGGCTCCGCAGATTTGCTGCTGCTGCTGCTGCTGGCAGCAGATTCTGCTGGGCTAATTGACTGGCTGCTCAACACTGGTCCAGTACGTCCTGCTGCTGCTGCTGCTGCTGCTGCTGTTACTACTGCTGGCGCTGCTTTTGCTGCTGCTGCTGCTGCTGCTGCTGTTACTACTGCTGGCGCTGCTTTTGCTGCTGCTGCTGCTGTAGCTGCTGTCTTGGTGCGTCTGCTGGGGTTGCTGCTGCTGCTGTGGCATTTGCTGCTGCTGCGGCTTTTGTTCCTGCAGCAGCGCCAACTGCTGCTGCTGCTGTTGCTATGCTTTCTGCTGCTGCTGCTGCGGCCGTGCGGCTGGGGTTGCGGGTGTTGCTGCTGCTGCTGCTGCTGCTTTTGCTGCTGGCGCTGCCTGCTGCCTCATTTTCTCATTTTTTTGTTTTCCCTGTCTGTATTTGCTGCTGCAGCAGCAGCAGCTGCTGCTGCAGGAGCTGCTGCTGCAGCAGCAGCAGCAAAAGGCCAGCTTTTCAGGCGCCCCGCCCAAAGCCCGTACCCAAGTAGGCAATTCAGATTTAATTTTAAATTCAAAATAAATAAATAAATAAAATAAATAAATAAATAAAATAAATAAATAAAATAAATAAATAAATAAATAAATAAGATTTCTTTTTGCGCCTCAGAGACGTTTGCTGCAGCGCGCAGCTCCTCTAATCACAGAAGTGCCCAGAGGAGAAGTCCAGGTGCTGCTGCTGCTGTTGCTGTTGCTGCTGCTGCTGTTGCTGCTGCTGCTGCTGCTGTTGCTGCTGCTGCTGTGCTGCTGCTACTTTGTACGTTGCTGCTGTTTAACGCACGCCTGCTTTTGCTTCTGCTGCTGCTGCTGCTGCTTTCGTTGCTGCTGCTGCAGCTTGAGCCTCAAGCGCTGTTCAGTCGCACTGATAAGCTTTGAGGGTTTAGGGTTTAGGGTTTAGGGTTTAGGGTTTAGGGTTTAATGCGTTCAGGGCACAGCTGTCTCTCTCTTTCGCGACAGAGATGGAGATGAGGCCTTCGAGTTTTTCTCTGTCGACGCCACTGGGTAGGAATTAGGGTTTAGGGTTTAGGGTTTGGGTTTTAGGGTTTAGGGTTTGGGGTTTAGGGTTTAGGGTTTGGGGCATGCAAGGGTTTCGCCTGCTGCACAGAAGCGCCGCTGGCGTTTTTGTGTCCCGCTCCCACTTCCTTGCTTGGCAGCAGAAATGGCCTGTTTCTAGGGTTTAGGGTTTAGGGTTTAGGGTTTAGGGTTTAGGGTTTGGGGTTTTGCGGCTGCTTCAGACGGCCCTGCAAAGTGCCAGTTGCTGCTCTGCAGTGCCTCGGGCGGC
>NW_013654990.1:25742-60742 GCF_000499385.1 Eimeria necatrix
CCCTTCTAGCAGCAGCAGCAGCAGCAGCAGCTGCTGCTGCAGTAGCAACGGCAGCAGCAGCAGCAGCAGCTGCTGCTGCTGCTGCTGCTGCAGTAGCAACGGCAGCAGCAGCAGCTGCTGCTGCTGCTAGAAGCCAGCAGAAGCTGCAGCGATAGTCTAAGCAGCAGAAGCGGCAGCGAGAGCAGCAGCACCAGCTGCAGCAACAGCAGCAGCACCCGCTGCAGCAGCAGCAGCAGCAAACTCAACAAGACCACGGGCAGCAGCTGCTGCTCTAGAAGCAGGACGAGCAACAGCAGCAGCAACAGCAGCAGCAGCAGCACAGATTTGCTTCCATCATTACTTTCTTGTGCACCTTCGCCCAATTGTTTTAGTAGGCTTAGGCTTCTTTTTGCTGCTGCTGCTGCTGCTGCTGCTGCTGCAGCCGCTGCTGTTGCTTCAGTTTTTGGCAGAAAGAATTTCAAGTGCCACAGCTACAGCAGCAGCAGCAAATGCAGTTTATTTGCGGCAGCAGCAGCAGCACAAGGGGCAGCAGCAGCAGCAGCAGCAGCAGCAGCAGCAGCAGCAGCAAAGCCTTGTGTTCGTAAAATTGCATCTCTGGTTTGCAGCAGATGAAGACAAAGTTTAAAGCTTTCGGGGTGTACAGACACCCCAAAAGCAGCTGCAGCTGCAGCTGCAGCAGCAAGAGCAGCGGAGCCCGCAACTGCACTGCAGCAGCAGCAGCTCCTGCAGCAGCAGCAGCAGCAGCAGCTCCTGCAGCAGCAGCAGCAGCAGCTCCCGCTGCAGCAGCTCCTGCAGCAGCAGCAGCAGCTCTTGCTGCAGCAGCTCCTGCTGCAGCACGAGGAAGCCAACAGACGGGGCGATTTGAATATTAAATAAGGAAAATCGAATTAAATAAAATGAAATAAAAGAATTTAAAATGAAGTTAAAAAGAAATTAAATTAAATTAAAAAGAATTAAATTAAATTAAATTAAATTAAAAAGAAATTAAATTAAATTAAATTAAATTAAAAAGAAATTAAATAATAAGACAGGCAACGGCGGGCAGCGCAGCAGCAGCAAAGACACCCCCGCAGCAAAATAAAAGACAAATAAATAAATAAATAAATAATAATAAATAAATAATAAATAAATAAATAAATAATAAATAAATAAATAAATAATAAATGATGAATTATAATTAAATAAATAAAATAAAATAAAATAAAATAAATATAAATGAAGAATTAACAAATGGTGGAAAAGGAAAAAAGAAAATGCGCAAAAGGGATAAAAAGACAATTAATTAAAATTAAATTAAAAGAAGAAATAAATAAAATTAAATAAAGTAAATAAACAAAATAAAATAAAAGAAATAAATAAAATTAAATAAAGCAAATAAATAAAATTAGAAAAGAAAAAGAATTAAATAATTTAAAGACACCAACTTCAAGAGCTGCGGTGTATCGACAGCTGCAGAAATATCAAAAACTGAAAAGCCCGTCTGTGGGTCTGCTGCTGCTCCTGCTGCTGAAAAGCAGCAGCAGCAGCAGCAGCAGCAGCAGCAGCAACTGCGCAGCACCGCAGCAGCGGCCGCAGCTCCCACCAGCAGCAGCAGCAGCAGCAGCAGCTCCAACACCAGCTGCAGCAGCAGCCACTGGAGGAGCAGCAGCAGCTGCAAAGGCGCCGCGAAGCTGCTTCGGCTCGAAGCTAGTTAGCCAGCTAGCTAGCTATCTGGATGGCTAGCTAGCTAGCTGGCTAGCTAGCTAGCTGGCTAGCTAGCTAGCTGGCTAGCTAGCTAGGCAGATGGCTGGCTAGCTGGCTAGCTAGCTAGCTAGCTAGCTAGCTGGGTAGCTAGCTAGCTAGCTGGGAGTCTCACGAGTGCGCGCATCTGCGTGGCTAGCTGGTCGTGGAGAAGACTCCAGTTCATTTCTTTTCCTTTTTGGACATTCCAAAAATCCCCCTGGAGGTTTTCGCTGCCCATAAACAGCATCGGCAGCCCCCGGCTCACTGCCTGCAGCGCGTACCTGCGCAGCAGCAGCAGCAGCAGCAGCAGCAGCAGCAGCAGCAGCAGCAGCAAAAGATAGGCTTGTCAAATTCGCATTTTCGTAATCCATCTGAGGGACATAAGATCGAGAAACCCGCGGCTGCGCTGACGGAACAAGAATGCACAGCTAGCTAGCTAGCTAGCTAGCTACTTAACTAGCTAGCTAGCTAGCTAGCTAGCTAGTTAAGTAGCTAGCTAGCTGGAGTCATCTCTTGGCCTGCACTTTGCAGCGCTGAAGCAAACTAGCCGTCTGCGCTCTGAGCCAGGCAGGCAGGTGCCTCTAGAGCTTATATCTAGCTAGCTAGCTAGCTAGCTGTTGTCTAGCTAGCTGGCTAGCTGTTGGCTAGCTAGCTGGCTAGCTGGCTAGCTAGCTGTTGGCTAGCTGACCACATGCGGCACTGAGCCCTCGCGTGCCAATTATCTCTGCCGCCAAAAAGGGAGACGAAGTACTTGCCGTGCTTCCCATCTGTTTGGCCCTAACAGCCAAACACAAACCCTAAACCCTAAACCCTAAACCCTAAACCCTAGAGGCCCAGCGAGTCGACTGGGGGCCCCGGCTTGCAAAGGCGAAGCTCTTTGCAGCCCTGCTGCTGCTTGCTGCTGCGAGGGTTTGGGGTCAGGGCTTAGGCTCCGGAAAGAGGGTTTAGGGTTTAGGGTTTAGGGTTTAGGGTTTAGGGTTTGCGTACCCCGTGGCGGTTGCCCGCTTGGTCGTGGCTGCCAAGAATGGAGTTGATGCATTGAGAGGACTTTGTGAAGCCGCTGCACAAACCCCAGCAAACCCTAAACCCTAAACCCTAAACCCTAAACCCTAAAAGCTTGGATTAATTCACACACGTACGCCAGCAAACCCTTGGCCTTGAACCTTGAACTCCAAAACCTAAACCCTAAACCCTCGGCCCAATGCTGAAACCCTAATTAGTGTTTCTTTAGACCTTCAACTGCGCTGAAGGCAACAGCAGATCTGCAACCGCTAATTTAGGGTTTAGGGTTTAGGGTTTAGGGTTTACTGGTGGACGTTGACGATGTTCTTGAGCATCGAGAGATGATAAGGGGCTTCTTCATTCCTCATTATCTGCAGGCAGCGAGGGTTTAGGGTTTAGGGTTTAGAGTGGAGTTGCTAGGGTTTAGGGTTTAGGGTTTGCTGCACCGCAGCACGAAGCTTTCGAACAGTTCACGGGCGCCCGTCAAGGGTTTAGGGTTTGCAGTCTACAAAGACTCCCCCCAGGGTTTAGAGCTGCCTAGGGTTTAGGGTTTAGGGTTTAGGGTTTAGGGTTTGGGGCGATCTAGAAGCAGGTTTTTCGGGCGTGGGGCTGCGGGGCTGCAGTCTACGGAGCCTCGGCGCTCAGGCCTCAGGACCTAGGGCTTAGGGCTTAGGGTTTAGGGTTTAGGGTTTAGGGTTTAGGGTTTAGGGTTTGCCTTGACTGCGTCGTAATAAGCAGAATGAATCCAACAAGCATCGCAGTTTGCTGCTGCGCAAACTTGAGGGTTTTCGGGTGTCACTTCAGCTATCAGCTTTTTGCTGGGAAACTGCTGCCGCAGGAAGCTGGTGAGTTCCTGCGGAAGCAAAACAAACAAATTAATTTAATTAATTTAATTAATTTAATTAATTTAATTTAATTTAATTTAATTTAATTTAATTAATTTAATTTAATCAATTAATTCATTAATTAATTGTTATTTATTTGCTGCAACAAATTGCGGCTTTTTACGAACAATCCGCTCCCACAAGCGGCAGCGGAAAGTGCGGATTGCTGCTGCAGCAGCAGCAGCAGCAGCAGCGATTGCTGCTGCTGCTGCAGCAGCAGCAGCGATTGCTGCTGCAGCAGCGGCAGCAATTGCTGCTACTGCAGCAGCGGAAGGGCACCAAGCTGCAGCAGCACTTGGTTTGCTGATTAGGAATGATTGACTCAATTGAATTAATTTTAATAAATTTAATTATTTTAATTTATATTAATTAATTAAATTAATAAATTAAATTAATTTAAATTAATTTAATTTAATTTAATTATTTTTAATTTTAAAAAATTAAATAAAGGCAAAAGAGGCGACGCCGCACCTGCAGCAAATCCCAGGGCAGATTGTGCACAGAGTCGAGACGCAGTGCATCGCCGCTGCAGCAAACAAACACTTGCTGCTGCTGCTGCTGCTGCTGCTGCTGCTGCTGCTGCTGCTGCTGCTGCTGTTGCTGCAGCAACAACAGGGTGGCAGCAGCTGCAACGAGGGCGCCACCAGCAAATCTAGCAGGAACCCCGGCAGCGCTAACGGAAGCAGCAGCAGCAGCAAAGGCCGCAGCAGCAGCAGCAAGGGCCGCAGCAGCAGCAGCAAAGGCCGCAGCAGCAGCAGAAAAGCGCGCAGCAGCAACCGCAGCTTCGACAGCAGCAAAAGCAGCAGCAGCAGCAAACGCCGCAGCAGCAGCTGCATCGCCGCAGCAACGAAACCAGCGCCCAAAACAGCAACCAAACCAGCAGCAGCAGCAGCAGCAGCAGCAGCAGCAGCAGCAGCAGCAGCAGCAGCAGCAGCAGCAGGCCTGACTTGTATTCCTCCAGGAAAACAGCAGCAGCTTTTTTAATCATGTTTCGAACTTGGGGTTTTTGAAAAGAAAACTTTCTTCCCCATCCAGATTCTCCCCCGCCTTCAAAGTAAATGCCGCCGTTGTTGTGGGGCCCGTAGCTGCAGCAGCAGCAGCAGCAGCAGCAGCAGCAGCAGCAGCACAAGACACGCATTTGCTGCTGCTGCTGCTGCTGTTTTGCTGCTGTTGAAGCTGGGGTTGCTGCTGCGCTCCGTTTTGCTGCTGCTGCTGTTGTTGCTGGTGCTGCTGCTATTGTTGTGCTGCTGGTGCTGCTGCCTTTGCTGTTGCTGCTGCTGCTGTAGCAGCAGCAAATCACTTGCCCAGCAGGGCCTGCAGCAGCAGCTGCAGCAGCTCTTGTTGCAGCAGCTGTTGCTGCTGCTGCACCCTGTGTGAAATGAATCAACGAAAGCAGCAGCAAAAACGAACAGCAGCAGCAGCAGCAGCAGCAGCAGCAGCAGCAGCAGCAGCAGCAGCAGCAGCGTACCCGTCCCAGTTCCAGAGAGAGTTCAGCTTTGAAGACCCGTGGTTTAGCACCACGTCGAATATCACCTGAAGCCAACACCCCTCCCAAACCCTAAACCCTAAACCCTAAACCCTAAACCCTAAACCCTAATCGCCAAGTTGTGTTCTCTCTCTCGCTTCGCTGCCGTTCAGCCCCCGCGCAAACCCCAAACCCCGCGCGCCAGCCCCAACCCCCAAACCCTAAACCCCAAACCCTAAACCCCAAACCCTAAACCCTAAACCCTAAACCCTAGCTCACAGCGATGCCGCGGCGGTGGCAGCTGTCCACCAAAACCCTCAAACCCTCAGGGTTTCCGTAGGGGGAGTGGAGGGCCATTAGAAGGCGAGGGTTATACCCCCAGAGGCCCCCGAATTCTTGCACAGGCATGAGTTCCACGGCGTTGAAACCCTGCAAACCCTAAACCCTAAACCCTAAACCCTAAACCCCAAACCCTAAACCCTAAACCCCAAACCCTACTGCCCGAACCTCCCTGGCGCCCAGACGCACCAGAGAGGCTATGTAGTCCAGCTTTTCCCCGATTGCCTCAAACACCCTGCGCACACACCCCAAACCCTAAACCCTAAACCCTAAACCCTAAGCCCTAAACCCTAAACCCTAGCTGCTGTTGCTCACGTTTGGCCTTCCTTTGGCTGGGCGAAAGTAGAAGGGTGAAGTTCATATATAATCCACTTGTTCCACGGCTCCAGGGCTGGAGGTGCTGCTGCTGCTGCTGCTGCTGCTGCTGCTGCTGCTGCTTCTTTCCCTGCTGCTGCTGCTGCTGCTGCGGGGGGCAAAACGACGAAGCAGTCGTTGCTGTTGAAGTCGCAAAAACGCGCGTAGGGGTCACCTGCAGCAGCAGCAGCAGCAGCAGCATGTGCTGCAGCAGCAGCAGCATGTGCTGCAGCAGCAGCAGCAGCAGCAGGTGCTGCAGCAGCAGCAGCAGGTGCTGCTGCAGCAGGAGCACTGCTGCCCCATGGGTCCGAGGGCCGAGCAGGCTGCGCGCGAACCCCAGCCGGAACCCCAAACCCTAAACCCTAAACCCTAAACCCTAAACCCTAAACCCTAAACCCTAAACCCTAAACCCTTCCCCTACCCTAAACCCTAAACCCTAAACCCTAAACCCTAAACCCTAAACCCTAAACCCTAAACCCTAAATACAAACCCTAAACCCTAAACCCTAAACCCTAAACCCTAAACCCTAAACCCTAAACCCTAAACCCTAAACCTAAACCCTAAACCCTAAACCCTAAACCCTAAACCCTAAACCCTAGAGCACCTTGAAGCGGGGCAAACCGAGAACGCCAGCCCCAATTCAACAAAACCCTAAACCCTAAACCCTAAACCCTAAACCCTAAACCCTAAACCCTAAACCCTAAACCCGAAAGCCTAAACCGTACAAAACCCTAAACCCTAAACCCTAAACCCTAAACCCTAAACCCTAAACCCTAAACCCTAAACCCTAAACCGCAAACCCTAAACCCTAAACCCTAAACCCTAAACCCTAAACCCTAAACCCTAAACCCTAAGCTGACCACTGCCCTAAACCCTAAACCCTAAACCCTAAACCCTAAACCCTAAACCCTAAACCCTAAACCCTAAACCCTAAATATCACGGCGGTGCAGCAAATGGCCTTCTTGGTGGAAGCAGTCGTTGCAGTTGGAAGCAAAAATGAAATGATAAGCAGCACCTCCGCAGACACCCGAAAGGCTAACTGACCACTGGTCACCTGGCTCTCTTTCCATGGGAAATTTGCTGCCAGCCACTTCCACCTGCGCCAAACCCTAAACCCTAAACCCTAAACCCTAAACCCTAAACCCTAAACCCTCGGTCCACGCCCGCAGCCCCAAACCCTCCTCGGCACAGGCTCAGCGGGGCTCTTGCCGGCAGCAAAAGCCTCCAGTCGCACGCGAGCTCAGAAACCCCTAACCCTAAACCCTAAACCCTAAACCCTAAACCCTAAACCCTAAACCCTAAACCCTCACCCAGGCTTCCTCTACGTGGGGCCCCCAGAACCGGAATGTGCAAAGGCCCTTTTGGGGGTCAAACAAAGTGGCCCCCATTTCCCCTTTTGAGCCATCTTCGCTGCGTGGAATAACAGCAATTGCTGCTGTTGCTGCTGCTGCTGCTGCTGCTGCTGCTGCTGCTGCTGCTGCTGCTGCTTCTGTAGCTGTTGCTGCTTCTGCTGCAGGCGCTGCTTTCGCCTTGGATTCGGGTGCTGCTGCTGGCTGTGCTGCTGCAGCTGCGGGCGTCGAAGTGACTTCTGCTGCCCCTGTCATTGTTGCTGCTGCTGCCGCTGCTGCTGCTGCTGCTGCTGCTGCTTCCGTTGCTGCTGCTTCCGCAGCTGCTGCCGATTCAGCTGCTGCCACTGCTGCGTCTGCTTCCCTCGCCGCCGCTGCTTCTGCTGCTGCTGCTGCTTCTGCTGCGGCAGCTGCTGCTGCTGCTGTCTTCGCGACTCCCGGCGCCGCTGCTGCTTCTGCTGCTGCTGCTGCTGTTTCTGCTGCTGCGTCCGCTGCTGCTTCTGCTGCTGCTGCCTCGATCGCTGCAGTCTCTGTGGCTCTTTTTGCTGCTGCTGCTGCTTCTGCGGCTGGTGCAGCAGCTGCTGCTGCTTCAGCTGGCTCAAGCTCCGACGCCCTTACTGCTGCTTCTGCTGCTGCTGCTGCTGTTGCTGCTGCTGCATCGCTACACCGCGCGGCTTCTGCTGCTGCTGCTTCCGCTGCTGCTGTTGCTGCTGCTGCTTTCTCTGCGCTTGCTGCTGCTATTGTTTCTGCTTCTGCTGCGGCATCCTCCCCATCTGCTGCTGCTGCCTCTTCTTGTGCTGCTGCTGCAGCTGCCGCTGCTGCTGCTGCTGCTGCTGCTTCCTCTCCTGCTGCAGCCGGTCCGCTGCTCGACTCTGTTGTTGCTGCTGCTGCTATTGCAGCAGCAACTGCTTCACGAATGGCTGCCTCTTCTGCTGCTCCTGCAGCTGCTGCGGCTTCTGGGTCCTGTATTGCTGCTGCTGCTTCCTCTGCTGCTGCTGCTGCTGCTGCTGTAGCTTCTTGTGGCGCTTGTTCCACTCCTGCTGCTGTTCTCTCGTTTGCGTCTTTTGCTGCTCCTGTTGCTGCTGCTGCTGCTGCTGCTGCTGCTTCGTTTGCTGCTTCTAGGCCTGTTGCTTTTGTTGTATCTGACGCTGCTGCTGCTGCTTCAGAAGCTTCTGCTGCAGCAGCTGCAGCTGCAGGTGCTGCTGCTGCGGGTGCTGCTGCTGCAGGTGCTGCTGCTGCAGGTGCTGCTGCTGCAGGTTCTGCTGCTGCTGCTGCTTCTGGCAGCACGTCGCCTGCTGCAGTTGCTGCAGCACTAGAAAGCTTCTGCGACTCTCTCGAAGCAGATATGGAGGGATGCTGCAGCTTGTGCTGCTGCTGCTGCTGCTGCTGCTGCTGCTGCTGCTGCTGCTGCTGCTTCTGCTGCCGCCGCTGCTGCTGCTTCGCCTGCTGCTGCTGCTGCTGCTCCTCCTCCTCTTCTTCTTCCTGTGTGTGCCTCACCGCCGTAGCGAGGCCGTCGTACTGCAGGCATTCCGCAAACCCTAAACCCTAAACCCTAAACCCTAAACCCTAAACCCTAGGTCCTAAAGCGTGAGTTCCAACTCCTGCTATTTCAGCAACAGCAGCAACTGCAGCAGTTGCAACGGCAGCAGCTGCACAGGCAGAACTAGCGAGAGCAGCAGCAGCAGCAGCAGCAGCAGCAGCAGCAGCAGCAAGAACTGTGACAGCAGCGAGCAGCAGCAGCAGCAGCAGCAGCAGCAAAACCGCCAGCAGCAACAAATTTGGCTGAAATAAATTGGGATCGTGAAGATGTGTTGCAGCAGCAGACCAAAACCCTAAACCCTAAACCCAAAACCCTGAACTCCCCGGCGTTCGGCCTAAACCCTAAACCCTAAACCCTAAACCCTAAACCCTAACGCGTACTTCGGGTGTGTGCGTGTTTCTTCTGTTTCTGTGCCTGTGGCAGCACTTAAGCAATCGAAATATATCCATAGTAAGGCCGTTGGTGTTGCTGCTGCTGCTGCTGCTGCTGTTGCTGCTGCTGGCGTAGCCGCTGCTGCTGCTGCTGCTGCTGCTCCACTGCTGCTGCCTGTCGGCTGCAGCAAGACCCCCAAGACAACAAAGCGCAAAGACTGCAGCACACTGCGGAATTAGGGTTTAGGGTTTAGGGCTTAGGGTTTCTAGATCCAATGTCGGGGTGAAGCCAGTCCATTTCGTGCTGCTGCAGCTGCTGCTGCTGCTGCTGCTGCTGCTGCTGCTGCTGCTGCTGCTGCTGCTGCTGCTAACGAGGCAGCGAGGGTTTACAGCCAGCCGACAGCTAGAAGCTCCAGCAGCAAGAAACGGGATGTGCAAGAAGCTGTTTTTGGCTTGAGGAGCTTCGAAACCTAAACCCTAAACCCTAAACCCTAAACCCTAAACCCTAGCAGCAGGCGGCGAGATGGCGCTGCACACGAAAACACAGAGGGGGAAAAGACACAGCGAAATGAAACACTAGGGTTTAGCTTTAGGGTTTAGGTTGAGGGTTTAGGGCTTGGGGACGGACGCCTAGGGTTTAGGGTTTAGGGTTTAGGGTTTGAGGGGACTCGGACAGCACAGCCCAGCGCACACGAGGCGGTGGAGACGGTGCTGCGCGGCGGCTAGGGTTTAGGGTTTAGGGTTTAGGGTTTGCAAACCCTAAACCCTAAATCTGGGTTTAAAATAACTGCATTTTGCTATTAAATAACTGTTTTAATTAAAAGGAATTTATTTAATTATTTTTTGTTCTTCTGCGGCCATTTGCAGATCTCGAGGGTGCGCGGAGCGGCCGTGCACCCTAGGGTTTAGGGTTTAGGGTTTAGGGTTTAGGGTTTAGGGTTTAGAGTTTAGGGGCTTTTTAAACTTGCAACAAGCTCTGATTTATTTCTTCTTTCTTCAGCTCAACACAGGCCGCATGCGTCGGCACTGGCCGTCGATTTAGTGACCCTGTGCGAGTAGGGTTTAGGGTTTAGGGTTTAGGGTTTGGGGTTTTTAGGGTTTGGGGTTTAGGGTTTAGGGTTTAGGGTTTAGGGTTTAGGGTTTAGGGTTTGCTGGCCCAGGGCTTATCGCCTGCAGGAGGGTTTCATTTGAAGCCAATTAATTAATTTATTTGGCACTGTAAAGCCACTAATACTTTTGAATTAAATAAAATGATTTATATTTTAAAATTAAATTATTTAAAACTTCTTTTTAAATTAACATTTTTGTAGGGTTTAGGGTTTAGGGTTTAGGGTTTCATTGTTTTGATTTAATTTGCATTTAATTTCAAACAATTAAACAAATATAATTTAATTTAAATTGCATTTATTAATAAATACTTTTTTTATTTCTTTCTTTTTAATTTATTCCCATTTGCTGCTTCCTCTCCAAGCCGGGGCCCCCAAGGGGGCCCCCAAAGCCTCATGGGCGGGCAGCTGGCGCAGCAGCAGCAGCAGCAGCAGCAGCAGCAGCAGCAAGGGGCTCCCAAGCAGCAGCAAGCCGCAGCAAGCAGCAGCAGCAGTAGGGAGGCCCCCCGGGGGCCCCCACGAAGGCGATGGGGGCCCTTTGGGGGCCCCCTCAAGGCCCCCAAAACCCCAAGGTGCCCTTCTGGGGGCCCTTAGGGGCCCCCTGGGGGCCCCCAAGGGGCCCCAGGGGGCCCCAGGGGGCCCCAGGGGGCCCCAGGGGGCCCCAGGGGGCCCCAGGGGGCCCCAGGGGGCCCCAGGGGGCCCAAGGAGGCCAAAAAGGGGCCCTTTAGAGCCTTAATTACAAATGGACACAAAAGTGTTATATCTGTTCTTATTAAATCATAATATATATTAGCCGCACATCAATGTATATATGTGTTTTCAAATATATATATATATATATATATATATATATATATATATATATATATATATATATATATATATATATATATAATTATTATATAATATACATATATATATATATATATGCAGATATGTATGTTTGCGCATTTCTTCGAAGTTTTTATATTTGCATGCATTCGAAGAAAGAAATGAAAATTTGCGTTTTCAGGTGTACATACACCTGAAGAAGCAAGCATTCCGTCTTTTCTTTTCGGCATTTTAAAATGCTTTTCCACATTTGTTTTATTTCATTATTGCAAAAGAATAGTTTGTGCATGCAAAGGATTTGTTGGATTAAATAAATGAGCTTTTGCATGCAGAAAAGCATTGGTGTTTATTCATGCCTGGGTTGCGGTGTCTGTACACCGCAGCAGCTCAGTGCTGCAGCAGCAAAAACGTGAAAATAAAAATATTTGGACAAAAGAGAACTTTGAGTGTCTTCAGGTGTGCATTTAAACTCACTTTTGCATTTAAATTATTTAAAATAATTAAAATAAATATTTTATTTGCATTTAAACCGGCAAATGCATATTTTGCGGGTTGCACTGAGGTGTACATACACCTCAGTGCAACAGCAATGAGGTGTATGTACACCCGGAACAGCTTCGCGGGCTCTGCGCCGCCACAGAATTCTATTTAAAAACTTTACAGCAAAAAGCGTAGTCCAGAGTCTACAATCTAGGGTTTAGGGTTTAGGGTTTAGGGTTTAGGGTTTAGGGTTTGGAGCTATTTAGTCTCAGTTGGCGGCTAGAAACAAGGCCCCAGAGTCCAGGGTTTGGGGTTTACGCGCAGCGGTCTAGGGTTTAGGGTTTAGGGTCTAGGGTTTAGGGTTTAGGGTTTAGGGTTTAGAATTCGCCTTTTTGCACATAGAAGTAAACAGGCGAATTTACAGTTTAGGGTTACTTGGGGTGTACATACACCAGAACCTGTTCGCTAGTATTTTCCAGAGAGCGAAAAGCCCTCTAGCATTTGGGTGCTCCCTTCATAATGCATCAGCCGCTGCTGCTGCTGCTGCTGCTGCTGCTGCACTTGCTGCTGCTGCTGCTGCACTTGCTGCTGCTGCTGCACTTGGGGGGGCCTCCGGGGCAGCAGCAGCAGCAACTGCAGCAGCGGCAGCGCAGCAGCGCCCGCAGCAAGCTAGCTGTGTCGCTGCTTGAGCTGCGCCACATGGAGTGGCTGCTGCTGCTGCTGCTGCTGTGCAGCAACAGCAGCAGCAGCAGCTGCTGCTGCATGGTAGTGTGTTGTCAGGGGGCTGCGGAAGATCTCGCGAGGTGATGTGTTCATGAACTTTTGCTGCTGCCTTTGCTGCTGCTTTTGCTGCTGCTGTTGCTGCAGTGCAGGGCTATGTGGCGGAGTTGGCAGCAGAAGCAGCGGCGGCAGCAAAGGCAGCAGCAGCAGCAGCAAAGGCAGCAGCAGCAGCAGAGGCAGTATCGGAAGCAGCAGGAAAAGCTGGCTTTGCTGCAGCAGGAGCTGCAGCAAAGGCAGCAGCAACAGAAGCAGCAGCAGCAGCAGCAGAAGCAGCAGCAGCAGCAGCAGCAGCAGTTGCTGTTGTGTCTGCACATTAGTGCAAATCAAGTGTTTGTTTTGCTGCAGCTTCACTCAGCACTTTTGGGTTTGCTGCTGCTGCCCCGCTCAGCGTCCTCCGCCTCCGGGGGCGGCGCAGCGTCGGCAGCAGGCGCTGCTGCTGCTGCTGCTGCTGCTGCTGCTGCTGCTGCTGCTGCTGCTTTCAGACAAGGACCCATGTGCTTCAGGCTTATGTCTTGCTGCTGCAGACAAGCATAGGCTATTAGTTCGCATTCGTTTGCATAAGTTTGCCCGTCGCTGCCGCAGACCCGCACGCCCCCGGAGGGGCACTCCAGTCTGCACCTGCGGTGCTTCTGCTGCTGCTGCTGCTGCTGCTGCTGCTGCTGCTGCTGCTGCTGCTGCTGCTGGGGGTGGGGGCCCTGCAGCGCAGCAGGGGGCGCCGTCGTGGTGCTGGTCGCACGGGCAAGGGCGGCTCCCCGAACGCGAAACGCCTGCTGCTGCAGCTGCTGCTGCTGTAGCTGCTGCTGCTGCAGCTGCTGCTGCTGCAGCTGCTGCTGCTGCAGCTGCTGCTGTGGCAGCGGCTGCTGTGGCAGCTGGGGCTGGAGCTGCTGCTGCAGCGGCAACTGGGGCTGTAACGGCTGCTGCGGCAGCGGCTGTGGCTGGGGTAGTAAGTGCTGCTGCAGTGGCTGCTGCAGCGGCTGTGGCTGTAGGCGCTGCTGCTGCAGCAGCTGCTGCTGGAGCTGCTGCTGCTGCAGCTGCTGCTGCTGTAGCTGTTGCTGTTGCAGCTGCTGCTGAAGCTGCTGCTGCTGTAGCTGCTGCTGCAGCTGCTGCTGTGGCTGCTGCGGCCCCGAACAAGGCCCTTCGTGCTGCACCGAAAGCTTCACACCCCTGCTGCTGCTGCTGCTGCTGCTGCTGCTGCTGCAGGCCTTCTGCAGCAAAGCACATCTGCTCTCATAGGTTATTCCATCAGACCCACAGACTGGGGGCCCCCCTTGAATGCTGCTGAGGCATTCTGTGGGGAGGCACTGGTCTGCGCTTTGCCCAGCTATTAGTTCTTCATCTGCTGCTGCTGCTGCTGCTGCTGCTGCTGCTGCTGCTGCTGACATGAGGGCTGTGGCTTTTGTGAGGTCTGTGGCCTCTTGCGGCGTCAGCGGCTGCTGCTGCTGGCCCTGCCGCAACTGCTGCAGCGGCGCCGCCTGCTGCTGCTGCTGCTGCTGCTGCTGCTCGGGCCCCAGCATCTGCTGCAGCTGCAAATATATCTGCCGCTGCTGCTGCAGCGGCAGGTGCTGCAGCACTAAAGATGTCAGCTGCTCCACAGACAACGCGCTGCTGCTGCTCGAGAGATCTCCCAAGACCCCTCGGAGGCTCTTAACAAGAATTGCTGCAGCAGGAGATAGCGGTGCGCTGGGAGCTGGTGCAGCAGCAGCAGCAGCAGCAGCAGCAGCAGCAGGAGTGTCCATAGCTCTGAGTGCGGCCCGGTACGGGGGCTGGTTCTGCATCTGCAGCTGCTGCTGCTGCCATGCTTGCTGTTGGAGGAACTGCTGCTGCTGCTGCAGCCGCTGCAGCTGCTGCTGCTGCAGCAGTTGCTGCTGTTCCAGTCGCTGCCACTGCTGCTGGTCAAACTGGCCAGAAGGCTGTTGCTGCTGCATCTGCGGTTGCTGCTGCTGCAGCTGCTGTTGCTGCTGTTTCTGAAGGAGCTGCTCCAATTGCTGCTGCTGAAAGGGTGTCAGCCCCTGCTGCTGTTGTTGTTGCAGCAGCTGCTGTTGCAGCTGCTGCTGCTGTAGCAGCTGCTGCTGCAACTGCTGCTGCTGCAGCTGCTGCTGCAGCTGCTGCTGAAGCAGCTGCTGCTGCAGCAGCGGGCCGCCTTGCTGCCCTACTTGTTGGCCCAATGATACGGGGACACGTTGGCCTTGCTGCTGCTGGTTAATGAGTTGCAGCTGTTGCTGCTGCAGCAGCTGTTGCTGCTGCAGCTGGTGTTGCTGCTGCGCGCGTCGATTTATCTGTTGCTGCTGCAGCAGCTGCTGCTGAAGCAAGTTCTGCCCAGGCCCTGCAAGCGGAGGCAGCTGCTGCAGCCCCCTGTCTATCGTCTGCTGCAGCATTTGCTGCTGCGGCATTGCAGCGCCCTGAGTTGCTGCTGCTGCTGCTGCTGCTGCAGCGCAGCCGAAGCACTGCAGAGACAGCAGCAGCAGCGCAGCAGCAAACAAAAGGAGAGTCTTGAGACGAGTAGAAATCCGCTCTAAGTAGGCTGACGTTGGTGCTGCAGCTGGATTTGCTGCTGCTGCTGCTGCTGCTGCAACTGCGGCTGCTGCTGCTGAGCTGGTGGCAGCAGTGCGGATCTTCAGCATGCTGCCACCGCAGCACAGTGTTCTGTTTTGTTTTGTCTTTGCTGCTGCTCCTGCTGCAGCATTTGCTGCAGCCCCTGCGGCCGTTGAAGCTGCTGCTGCAGCTGTGGCTGCTGCTGCAGCTGGTGCTGCTGCTGCTGTCGCCCCCTCGTTTGCTGCTGCCGGCATGTCAATGGCGGTATGCCCTTTGGCAGGTTGATGCGGCGAACAGGCGCTGCGTTGCTGCTGCAGCTGCTGTTGCAGCTGCTGCTGCAGCTGCTGCTGCTGCAGCTGCTGCTGCTGCAGCTGCTGCTGCTGCAGCTGCTGCTGCTGCAGCCGACTGGGAGAGTCTGTGCGGGGTCCCCTAAAGCCTCTTCCCCACCTAAAACGCAGACTCGAGGGGTCTGCTGCAGCAGGAGCCCCTCTTGCTGCTGCTGGAACTCCTAGGGTTTGCTGCATAGGGAAGAGCGACGGCGCTTTGGGGCGAAGCTGCAGCTGGCGACGGCTGCTGCTCTCCATCGCGAGCTGCGGTGTATGTACACCCCAAAATCTACTTGAAATGGCACTTCTGCCTTATCCAGCAGCAGCAAAGAAGAGCAGCAAAAAGTTGCATGGGCGTGGCTGGGCCCGTGGAGAGCGGCGACGGCGCGGAGGTCACCTGCGGTCACTGCTGCTGCAGCAGCGCAGCTTTCTCGCGGCTGCTGCCTTTTTTCGAGGAATATTTGGAAATAAAAAATTGTTTTTCGCCGCAAATTCGTCTTTTTCCGCGGAGACGAGGAGAAAGTGGGGCGCGGGGCCGCGGAACTCACAGGCACCCGCGGGCGCAGCAGGCAGAGCTCTGTGGGGCCGAGTCGGGGGCAAAGTGCTGGGCAAACTCGACTTGTTTGCTGAAAATAGACTTTTCAATTCTTTTTAATAATAAAAAGATCCGCTTTCCCGGAGTTTGGGGCGTGGGGAAGACAGGCAGCAGAAGTTTCCACCGCCGCCCGTCCGCGCTGTGCAGAAAGCTGAACGCGCGGATATCTCCCTTTTTGCAACTCCGCACTTTGTCTTCTGAATAAAAAGAGGTATTTTATGTAAATAAAAACCCTTTAGCCTTTATTTGAGTGCTGTTTCCCGCACAATTCCTCAGAGGCGCCGCCGCCGCTGCTCCCTTACTGCCCACTTCGGATAGGCGAGTGTGCCTCGCAGGCCTTTTCCCTCTTACTGCGGAATTTAAATGCAATTAATTCAAATTAATTGTTTATTATGAGTTTTTAGAGGGCTTAAAGTCACTGGAAGCTCGAAAAAAGTCCCAAAGTTCAGCATTTTGCATTTTGAGCTCCCTGTCGAAGTTGGAAGAGGCTTGCGCAAGTCCAAAACCCTTTGTGGCTTCTTTCTGGGACTTCAAAACTTGTTTTAAATGCGTTTTCAAAGCTTTAGAGCTTTTGGGAAACTCTTTTTTGACTATTTTAGGAAATGGAGCGAAGAAAACCTCCAAAAAGAGCCACTGGGCGTCTGGAGTTGACCCAAATGCACTTCTGCTGCAGCAGCAACTTTCGCCCAAAGTGCTTCTGCCTCTTCAAAAAACATATTTGGGGCTTTTGCAGCAAATGGTGTTCAAAAAGTGCTGGCAAGAAGCAGCAGAAGGGGCAAAGGGCTCTTCAACTTTGCCAAATTCTCGGGAAATACCCTTTTAATCTGTTGCCAAAGCCAAGCACTTGCACCACAAATAGTACATTTCTTATTTCCTTTCTTATTCCACTTCAAAATGAGGCTTTTAAGCTGGAAAAAGCACAAGTCCGAATGCCTCCAACTGCCTCCCGAATGCCTGCGCGGCTCGGCGTGGATTCTCTTTTGCATTTAATCCATTTGGAGTTTCAATTTGCAAAAAGGGACTTCAAAAGCTTTTAAAAAGCTTTAAATGCGCAGCGCCTGCAGCAGATCGTGTTCGGAAAGCTGCATGCAACTCCTGAAAGAGGAGATGACGGCGTCGTTTCGAGAAGATCTCAGGGCCTGAGGCTCCTTTTTTTCTGCTGCTTCCTTTCTAATATTCAATTAAATAATTAATAATAATAAATATTTATATCTTTCCATTTTTGTGGCTATTTAATGGGCCTGAGGCCGCAGTGTAAGTGCAGCTTCTCTTGGACGAAGGCCGGCTGAGCACAGCGCTTAGAAATAAAAACCGATAAGCAACGCCGGCCGCCCAGCAGCAGCTTTATTGCTGGAGAAAAGATTATTATAACATAATAAATACTAATTTGGGATTATTAGACTTTTAAGTTTACAAAAAGAATGCAATTAAATCACCAAAACACCAAACTGGCTGCGGAGCCCCCAGTTCTTCCGGTGAGCCGGGCGGCAGCGCTGCACCAGAGCGCTGCGGAACTGAGGGGCTGGTAAAAAAGCATTAAAAGAAAATAAAATCCAAAAAAGAAAATTAAAATGAATTAAAACTTCTGCTGCTGCTTCTGCTGCTGCAGCAGCACAAGCTGTAGATCATGTAGATGTTTGCTGCTGCAGCAGGCGAGAGCAGCAAAAGACTGCTTCCAGGGAAGCTCGAAGAGCTCGGAGGGAAGCAGAATTGTTTTTT
Organism: Eimeria necatrix; assembly: GCF_000499385.1. Taxonomy (NCBI): domain Eukaryota; phylum Apicomplexa; class Conoidasida; order Eucoccidiorida; family Eimeriidae; genus Eimeria; species Eimeria necatrix. Next base: position 43,136 of record NW_013654990.1, read on the forward strand.
AATTAAATTTGCATCTTTTTAAAAATTTAAATCTAAAAAAATATATTTTAGTCAAAAGAAATGCAGAAATTCATGAAAAATAGCCCGAGATTCCTCTTGTTGAACTCACTGCGGGCCTTTCCCAGGGGTGGTTTCAGCAAAGAAGGAAACTTCAGAACTAACGATTAAATAATTATAATTTTGCATTTTTAAACAATAAAAAAGTATTTAATTGTAATTGTGTAATTTAAAATAATAAAAAAGGTATTAAAGAGCTTTTTTGAGTGAAAAAGAAACCCGTGGCGCTCGAAATGGATATGTTTCACAGGGAGTCCAACTTTGAACATCTTGGACTATTTTTCTCGAATTATTTTATTTTTTGCATTTTAAATTAATATATTTCTTAATTTAATATATTTTGTAATTTAATGCTGGAGAGGCAGTTCAATTAAGTCCAAATAAGCCTTAGCTGCAAAAGAATGGAAGTTTGCCCGTGGGCATGGTAGCGAGTGCCTCGCTAAGCTAGGGTTTAGGGTTTAGGGTTTAGGGTTTAGGGTTTAGGGTTTAGGGTTTAGGGATTAGGGTTTAGGGCTTAGGGTTTACGGATTAGGGTTTAGGGTTTAGGGTTTAGGGTTTAGGGTTGGCGATATACCGCGGTGGGGAATTAAGGCTGAGCCTTATGGTATTTCGGGTATTGCAGAGGCAGTGACAGCTGACCGAAACCAATAATCAAGGTTTAGGGTTTAGGGTTTAGGGTTTAGGGTTTAGGGTTTAGGGTTTAGGTAGAGTTCTGAGTGGAAGCAACTGCGTCTGGCAGCTCCCTGAGTGCGGCTTTGAATTCTTTTGCTGCTTCTCAGCTGCTTTGCATGCGCATGCAGAGGCTTAAAGAGAATATTTGGCAGATTTGGAATTAATAAAGTTTTGGAAAAGTTTTGGAGTTTTGCTTCTTTTATACTTTTGGAATTTCCCTCAGAGTTTTGCTGCTGCAGCTTCCCCCACGGCAGCAGCAGCAAGCGTTGCAGCAACAAAGCCGCTACGAGCCAGTAGCAGCAGCAGCAGCAGCAACTCCAGAAAAGCAACACAGCAACTCGAGAAAAAGGCAAGCCAGCAGCAGCAGCAGCAGCAGCAGCAGCAGCAACAGCAGCAGCAGCAGCAGCAGCAGCAGCAGCAAGAAGGAGCCTCAGCCAGCCCCATTTTCCCCTTTTGAGTTTTGAAGAAACCCCATATGGCAGTTAGGGGCTGGCGCTGTATAACTTCGAATTATTTTTTTGCAGACTTGCAGCTCCTCCGCTCATTTTCTTTCTTTTTCTTTCTTTTTTGAATTAATAAAAGTTAATTTGTTTTATAAAATCGAAAAGGTTTTAAAAAAACGAAAACACTGCAGCAAAATCTTTCAAACTTTCCACTCTGCGCTGTATGTGTCAAGTTCGGGTGTGCAAGTGGAACCCGCGAAGAAAGAAATAAAAATAAATTTCGTTTTTTTGTTTTAGATTGAGTTTTAAATTCAAAAACATTTTAAAATTACAATTTAAATGTTTATATTGCATTGCAAGTTCAAGCTGCAGCAGCGGGATCTGGCTGTCACATGGGGGGCTGGCTAGGCCGGGCTGCGCTGCTGTGCGGCTTTTCTTGCTGGCTGCCCATCTGCATTCTCTTTAATTGCAGGAAAAGTGAAGAAATGTTCATTTAAATGGAATACTTTTGTTGTTTTTGAGTTTTACGCAGCGCAAGGAGACTTTTTCCGCTTTTCTCCCGCGTGACTGCTGCTGGAGCAGCGAGCACTGCCAGCCCCAGATCTTCCGAGGCCTTGTCCGCTGCAAAAGAGGCAGTTCTTCGTCAGGAATGGTTCTTCCTTTCCAAAGATGAACATTCTTTTGGAGTTTTGTTTTTTCAGAGGCTTTTTTTTGCAAAAGTCCCCGCGCTGCGGTCTTGCGCAGCAGTTTCGCGTTCCGCAGTGCAAGGCCGCGGACGCCGCAGCGTGATGAAGCTGTGGCACTGCGTCTGCAGCTTCTTTTTGTGTGCATCTGTTTTTAGTGGTTTTTATTGCGCAATTAATTGAAACTTTGTGTTGTTTGTCCTCTCTGTGGGTCATTTTGCGCGTCGAATGCCCCCTGGGGGCGCAGTGTACGCGGCAGGAGGGAGCGCCGAGCTTGTGCAGCGAAGCAGCTGCGGAAAGCTGCTTGGAGTGTCCCTGAAGCTCCGACTTTCTCGGAGAAAAAGAACAGATTTATTTAAAAGCCATTTTATTTGTTTTTGAGAAGAAAGAAAGGCGACGCGGGCGACCTGGCGGGCGGTCTCGAGACGCGAAGGCTGGGCGCTGCGTTTCCGCGAATCGAAGTGTTGAACTGCGTCGATCTTGCGCGTTTTTGCGCAGTTTGCGGAATTTCGAAAGATGTTTTTGCAACTATTAATTGAATTTGCAATTTTGGCGGCGATTGGGGTCTCTGGGGCCGCAGAATCTGCGGGGAAGCCCGCAGTCGAAGTCAGCAGGCTGCGGCTGGGCTGGTACTTAAGCGACGCGGAGAAAGCGCTGCAGACTCTCGAGTCTCGCTGGCGGCTGTCCACAGATGCTGTGAAAAGGGAATTTGAAAGTCTTTATACGACTTGGGGGCTTCTCGGGGAGCCCGGGGGCCTCGAGTTGGTGCTGCTGCTGCAGCAGCAAGTGGCGGCGGCGCGCAGCTGCCCGTTTCCCCCGGACAGCAGCAAAAAGCCGCAGACGGACTTCGCGCTGCACTTGCTGCTGCTGCGGGCCGTTTGCAAGGCAGCAACCAGCCGGCTGAAGGACTTGGAGAGTCTGCACGCGCTGCGCGCAGCAGCGGGGCTGCAGCAGCAGCAGCAGCAGCAGCAGCAGCAGGAGGCGCCGGGCAGCGGCTTTTTGGACTCTGCTGCTGCTTCCGCGGCTCTTTCGGGAGAGAAAAAAGCCAGCTTTACTGCTGCAGACTTCCTCTTGTCCCTCGGAATCCCCGTGACCAGTGGTCTCCCGGAAAGTTCCGTAAACGCGGACTTGGCGAAGAAGTTCAAGTTGCTGTTTGCTGCGCCTGCGCGGCGCACAGTGAACGACTGCGCAGTGAAGAGCGACTTCGCCGCTTTTTTCGAAACTTTTAAAAGTTTTCCTTTTCAAAACTTTGTGGCTTTCGAGGCTTTTCAAGTGCCCTGTACAGACACCTGGATTCCCACGCAAGAACTTGCAAACGCCACTTCCCAGCTCTCGCTGGAAGCAGCAAACCAGCTGCTGCTGCAGCGCGAGCAGCACGCGCAGCAGCTCGCGCACCACTGGTCCACACCAGTGGTCCTTGCTGCTGCAGCGCAGCAGCAGCAGCAAAACCGAGCAGCAGCAGAAGCCCGCAGGAAGCAAAGAAGCCAACAGATCCGAAGACTCCTCGCCCAGGGGAGGCCCCCCAACGATCTGCTGCTCGCAGCAATAGCTTTGCTTTGAGTCTTTTATTTATTTATTTATTTATTTATTATTTATTATTTATTATTTATTTATTTATTTATTTTTCTTTTTTTCAGAGATCGCGGCTGCGGAGCCCACAGGCCCCCTGCTGCCTTTCCTGCTGCTGCAGCAGCGCAGCAGCTGCTGCACCAGCAGCTCCTTGCGCTGCTGCTGCAGCAGCTCCTTTCGCTGCTGCTGCAGCAGCTCGTCTCGCCGCGCCACCAGCTTCATTTGCTGCTGCTGCTGCTGCTGCTGCTGCTGCTGCTGCAGCAACTAATTCCCTGCAGCAGCTGCAGCACCGTTTGAGCCGCGTAGTCACGTTGTTCCATTTGCTGCTATTTTTGTCGCTCTTTGCTGCTGCAGCGCAGCAAAACTTCCCAACTTCTGGACTTCGTGAACAATGCCAAATTATCTTTTTCTTTTTATTCAACTAAATGAAGTTTTAATTTCTTTTCCGCATTTTATTATTTAATAGCAGCAGCAAAACAAGCAGCAGCAGCAACAGCATGCAAGCAGCAGCTGCCCTTCGTTAGCAGCTGCTGCAGCTGCTGCTTCTGAAGGGCTCTTCAGTTGGCGCTGCTGCAGCGGAGCTGCTGCACTCTCCTGCTGCTGCTGCTGCTGCTGCTGCTGCTGCTGCTGCTGCTCATATAGAGCTGCTAAACAGGCAGCTTTGAGGGCTTGCTGCAGCTGCGCAGAATGCCAGTTCAGCTTCAGGGAAACAGCGCGAAAAGGAGAATTCAGTTTCCCGAAATCGGCAGATCTTGCTGCTGCTGCTGCGGCAGATCTTGCTGCTGCTGCTGCGGCAGATCTTGCTGCTGCTGCTGCGGCAGATCTTGCTGCTGCTGCTGCGGCAGATCTTGCTGCTGCCCCCAGTGGACTTTGCTGCTGAGGGGTGGACCAGACCAGTGGTCAAGAAGCTGCTGGAAAGGAGGTTTTGAAATCTGCAGAAATGGCCCGAGGAACTCTTCTTATGGACACCTAGCAGCACTGCAAGACGTGCAGCAGCATGAGGAGTGGGTTCGCGAGCTTTTTGCTGCGCAAAAGTGTTAAAAAATATTTTAAAAAGTTAAATGGAGCTTCAGAAGACTTCAGATTATCAAAAAGCTCCAAAAGCTCTTTGCTGCAACACCCCCTGAGGCTGCTGCCTCCCCTGGTGACCCTTTGGCTGCGGCTAATGGCCTGCAGCAACTCCTGCAAACTTCTTTGGGCTGCCGCTGCAGCAAATCCTATTAAAACAGCTTTGTGCTGCTGCTGGCTGCTGCAGTGTGGCAGCTGCAGCGCAGCAGCGCAGCAGCAGCAGCTGCTGCAAAGTGCTGCTGGCACTTGGACTGAGTTGTTGCGTTCAAGAAACCCGGCGGATCGCCGCATCCCCGGGAAGTAGACACAACCCTGGATGCGAAATTCAAAATTATTTATCTTGAATAGTCATTTAAATTCCGAATTCGGAGTTTTTCCGCAAAAAGCAGAAAGTTGAATTCCGTTCTCAACGGCTGCTGCAGCGCGCTGCGCAGTCCAGTCTTCCGAAGCTCGGCCGGTCCTTCACCGCTTCTCCCGCGGCAAAAAGCTGAAACAGACATTATAAAGAACAACTGCGGCTTTCAATGAAAGAATTGTCATTAAAAAGAACAAAAGAATAACTCCCAAGGCGGGCGCGTGGCCCTGTGTGGCTGTTGCCGCGGGCGCTCTGCTGGCGCGGCTCTGCGCCCGCAGTGTGCAGAAAAGACTTGTGTTTGGGTTGTTGAGTTCCTTCCGGCCCTTTCGAGTTTATATTCGAATTAAAAACTCCAAAAACAGTTTTTCTCCCGCTCTAGGGGGTCCAGGGCCGGGCTTTCAGGGCCAGGCTTTCGGGGTGTTGCTGCACGGGGGCCCCCGCCGCATGCCCTGCTCGCCTTCTCGCCGCCTTTTCGCGCATTAAAAGATAAACAAAAGACCCTCTTATACACCATTTTAGGGTTTTGATGGCGCGGCCTTTTAATTCGCCGCCGAGGGTTTAGGACTTGGGGTCTATCGTTCACCATTCCGGCCGCCGCGAGGGTTTAGACCAATACCCCATTTTAGGGTTTAGCCCCAGCGGAAGGAGGGCCCCACCATGCCGCTCATATACGCCCTCATCGCGAAGGGTGAGCGCCGAAGCTAGCGGGTTGCGTTGCTGCTGCTGCTGCTGCAGCAGCTGCTGCAGCAGCTGCTGCTGCTGCTGCTGCAGCTGCTGCTGTTGCCGCGCTGCGGCGGCTGCTGCAGCCGCTGCTGCGGCCTCTGCTGCTGCCGCTGCAGTCGCCGCTGCAGCAGCCGCACTTGCCGCCGCAGGCGCGAGCCGCGTCGCCGCGCCGCTGCAGCAGCTGCTGCTGCTGCATGCTGCTGCTGCTGCTGCTGCTGCTGCTGCTGCAGACAACGTGGTGCTCTGCGAGCACGCAGACAGCGAAGGAAACTTCCCCACAGTCACGCGGCTGCTGCTGTGTCGGCTGCCCACCAACAAGCAGCGCATGTCTTACATTTACGACAGGTGCCTTCTTTTCCTTTTCCTTTGCTGCTGCTGCTGCTGCTGCTGCTGCTGCTGCTGCTGCTGCTGCAGCTGCTGCTGCTGCTGCAGCGGCTGCAGCAGGTGCGCACGCAGGGGGGCACGGGCCTGCGCGCTGCAGCGGCTCACGGCCCCGAAACACCACGCCGCCACTCCTGCTGCTGCTGCTGCTGCTTCTACTGCTGCTGCTGCTGCTGCTGCTGCTGCTGCTGCTGCAGATTTGTTTTTCACTATATTGTGCGCGATGGAATCACCTTCCTCACCATGGCCGACGACAGCGCCGGCTTTGCGCTGCCCTTCGCCTTCTTGGAGGCAGTCAAGCAGCAGTGCGTGCTGCTGCTGCTGCTGCTGCTGCTGTTGCTGCTGCTGCTGTTGCTGCTGCTGCTGTTGCTGCTGCTGCTGTTGCTGCTGCTGCTGTTGCTGTGTCGGGCGCTGCTGCCTTTGTGCTGCTGCTCTTCATGTCCTGGGTGCTGCTGGTTGTGCTGCTGCTGTTGAAGCTGATGCTGCCTTTTCTGCTGCTGCTGCTGATTCTGTGGGTGTTGCTGCCTGTGCTGCTGCTGCTGCTGCTGGGTTTTGCTGCAGCAGCTAGCTTTTTGAGCTGCTGTTTTGTGTCTAGTGCTGCTGCTGTTTGAGTCGCCTCTTGCATCCACGAGCTGCTGCTGCTGCTGCTGCTGCTGCTTCTGTTTTTGCTGCTGCATCTACTGCTGCTGCTGCTGCTATGATCGGTGCGTCTGCTGCTCTTGAGGCTGCTGTTTCTTTGCTGCTGGAGATTTGGGAGCTGCTGCTGCTTCTGCCTATTCTGCTAATGCGGCACTCCACACTTTTTACAGTAGGGTGGTTTGCGCTGCTCTGCTGCTGCTGCTGCTGCTGCTGCTGCCGCTGCTGCTGCTGCTGCTGCTGCAGGTTCCTGCCGCAGCACCGCGAAGCAGCAGAAACGGGTATAGCATTATCTCTGCAGGGCACTTTTGAGTCCACTCTGAAGACTTTGTTCGTGAGTGTTGATTAGAGGCATTAACTTGCAGCAGCAGCAGCAGCAGCAGCAGCAGCAGCAGCAGCAGCAGCAGCAGCATGCACTAGAGACGTTTCGCGTGGGCGTGCAGGACTCGTTCAACAGCCACCAAAGCCTGGGCGACTTCCGGCAGATTCGGACTCAGATTGATGGCATTCATTCTGTGATGATTGACAGCATAGGTGGGGCTGAGCTGCTGCTGCTGCTGCTGCTGCTGCTGCTGCTGCTGCTGGTTACTGCGCTGCTGCTGCGGCTGGAGTGTTGCTTCTTTGCAGACAAGATCCTGCAGCGGGGAGAGCGGATTGACTTGCTGGTGGATCAGTCTGAGCAGCTCAACCAAGAGGCCGTCACCTTCAGGCGCCAGGTCCTGCTGCTGCTGCTGCTGCTGCTGCTGCTGCTGCTGCTGCTGCGGTTAGGGTTCCAGAAGCAGAGCTTAGTAGCTGCTGCGCGACTTGCAGGCTTGCTGCGGCGGCAGCAGCAGTTTTGGGTTTTGAACTGACCCCCCGACAGCCATCCCGTTGTCTTGCAGCTGAAAGCAGCAGCAGGTTTGCTGCTGCTGCTGCTGCTGCTGCTGCTGCAGCTGCTGCAGCAAAGCTGTTTGCAAGTGGGGCTTTTGCTGCTGCAGGCGCGGCGGCTGAAGAACGCGCTGTGGTGGCGCAACGCGCGGATCATCGCAATGGTTTTGGGGATTTTGTGCGTAAGTTTTGGATTTAAATGGACCTAAAGCACTTCAAAATGGAAATAAAATACTTTTAAATCAAAATAAAATACTTTTAAATCAAAATAAATCACTTTTAAATCCAAAAAAGCAACTTTTTAGTCCAAATAAATCCCTTTCAGCCCTCGCTGCTGCTGCTGCGCGCCTGCAGATGATCTGCGTCATCATTGGAATGGTCTCATGCGGCGGCATTACTTTTCCTTCTTGCAGGAATTCTTGAATAAATAAATAAATAAATAAATAAATAAAATAAATAAATAAAATAAATAAAAAGAAATAAGAAATTAAAAGAAATCGAAAAGAAAATCGAGATCTTATTTGCAAACAGATCCCGGAGCAGCAGCGCGCGCTGCAGCTGCCTTCGCGGGATCGCAAGCTGCTGCGCAGCTCCAGCTGCTGCTGCTGCTGCTGCTGCTGCTGCTGCTGCTGCTGCTGCTGCTCGCCTTGCTGCAGTCGCGCTGCGCTGCAGGCGCGGGCGCGGGGGATCTCCCCACAGCCTTGCAACAGCAGGCAGCAGCAGCAGCAGCAGTAGCAGCAGCAGCAGCGGATTGCTGGCCGCAGTACTTCCCAGGGAAGCGGCAGGCCCAGCAGCAGCAGCAGCAGCAGCAGCAGCAGCAGCAGCGGAAGCTGCAGCAAAATCTGAAGCAGGACTTCAGGCTGCAGTTTCGCCAGCGTAACTACGGCCAAGGGAAATTGCTGCGGGGCTGTGGGGCCGCTGCAGCGGCAGCAGCACCTGCCAGCAGCGGCAGCAAACGCAGCGGCAGCAGCAGCAGCAGTACCTGCAGCAGCAGCAGCAGCAGCTGCAGCGCACGAAGTTGCTGCCAGACACAGCAGCATCTACAGTTCTTTGCTGCAGCCTCTCTCGAGGCCCCAAAGGGCACTTGTGTTTATTTCTGTTTTCTTTCTGCAACTTTTGCTTCAAACTTCCGCTCTAGGTCACTTGTGCTGCAGCCTTTTGCTGCAGCCTTTTGCTGCAGCATTTTGCTGCAGCAAAATGCTGCAGCAAGCATTTTGCTGCGGCCTTTTGCTGCAGCTTTGTGCTGCAGCAAAGGCAAATGCTTAACTCTAGAAGCAATTAGAATGCAGACTTCTACTCTAAGTCCCAAGAACTGACCCAGAGGCTTCTGAATAAAGGCGAACGCCTTTGCTGCTGCAGCGAAGCTGCTGCAGCAAAGACGCTGTTGCTGCTGCTGCGGTGCAGCGGCGTCTTTGCTGCTGCAGCAAAGACGCCGCTGCACCGCAGCAGCAGCAACAGCAGCAGCAGCAGCAGCAGCAACAGCAGCAGCAGCAACAGCAGCAGCAGCAACAGCAGCAACAGCAGCAGCAGCAGCAGCAACAGCAGAAACGCGTACGGGGTGCGGGGTTCGAACCCGCGGCCTTCTGCGTGTAAAGCAGACGTGATAACCACTACACCAACCCCGCGCGGAGTGGAGCGTAGAATGCGAGAAATTCATCTTTTTGAAGAATTGAAGAGAATTAAAAATGCAAAATAAGTTTTTTCAAACGAAAAAGAACCTTTTTGTTCAATTGCTGCTGCGAAACAGCTAAAGTGCTGGCGGGGGCTCTGGCTGCTGCCTGCTGGCAGCAGATCCTGCAGCAGCAGCAGCAGCAGCAGCAAACTGCTTCGCCTGCGCCTGCTGTTGGCTGCAGCGCGTGCGCAGTGTTTCTGCAAATAATAAAATGAATTGCTTTTCATTTTTGAATTAATTTTCCTTTTTTGAATTAATTTTCCTTTTGAATTCTTCTGGCGAAGAGGCGAAGGGGAAGTGTGCAGATCTGCTGCTGCGGAGCCGCGGGAGGCGGCGGGCGGCCTGGCGGCAGCAGCTTGGAGGGGCGCAGAATCCCGCGCATTTATTGGCTTATCTGCAAATCTGTTTTCTTTTTGAATTAATTAATTAAACATAATTGCTTTTTCGCATTAAAAACGCGAAGGGTGTTTCGTTTTGCTGCTGCTGCGGCCCGCTGGCTTCTGCGCTGCTGCGGGCTGCTGGGGCGGACTGCGGCTGCGGCTGTTCATTGAAAATGGACTTTGTGTGCGGAAAAGAACAGCAAAATTTCCCTTTGAAATCCACTTTGTTATTATTTGACTTTTTATTCGACAATGCGTCGGAGTTTGTTTCCGTTCCAGGCCCGCCAGCTGGCTTCCCGCCGCCTGGATCTCCCGCCGCCGTGTCTGCAGCTCCCGCGAGTTGCGGCCTCGCCCGCCGCTGCTGGCTTTCCCTGCTGCCTCCAGCGGCGTCTTCGAGCTCAATAAACTCCAAAAGAAACAAATAAAGCATTAAAAAGAGAAAATTGGAGTTTTTCCGGTTAAGTTTGGCCGGGCTGCGCTGCGCCGGCGGCACAGCTAGCCACCGGTGCAGGAAGCCCACGGACTGGGGCACACCTGGCCCCAACACGCTGCGCTGTCTGCTGCAGCAGCAAAGTTTATTTAGTTTTAAACTTTCTTAAAATGCTTTATTTGCAAAATAATAAATGTTGCAGCTTCAAAAGGGCTTTTGCGGGCGCCCCTTTGTAGTGCTTCGCGCTGCAGCAGCAGCTTCTGCCTTTTCCGCTGCGCGTTGTCTTGGCGGCTTCTGGCGTTTTGGCATCCAAAGCTTCCAACTTCCCCCATTGCAGCCTCACACCCACTCAATGGCTGCTGCTGCTGCTGCTGCTGCTGCTGCTGCTGCTGCTGCTGCTGCTGCTGCTGCTGCTGCTGCGTGTCCGCCGAGACCAATGTGAGCCTCCCGCGTTGCCGGCCGACGCTGCGCTGCTGCCTCTGCTGCTCTCTGGACCTCCAACTTCAAACTTCAACTCAAAAATGGCAGCAAAAGATATTTTAAACTTTAAATTTCAACAAATTTCGCTCCAAGAGCAGCAAAATCGGCAAAGATCCAGCAGCACTGCTGCTTCTTCCGTCGGCGGCGAAAGACTCGCCAGCCAAGACAGCCTCTTCTCTTCTTCTTCTGAGCAGCTTCAGCAGCAACACGGGGACTCGGAGGCGCTGGCAGCAGCAGCAGCAGCAGCAGCAGCGCAGCAGCAGCACGCAGAGCCCCCTCGAACCCCAGCAGCAAATGGGAAATGGAGGCGAAAGCTGCTGCTGCTGCAGCCCGCAGCAGCAGCCCTGCTGCGGGCCCCCGCTGCTCCCAGGCCTCAGCAGCAGCGCCGCTGTCTGCAGCCCTTGCAGCTTCCAAGAGCAGCAGGCAGCGCCTGTCTGCTGCCCGCGGAGCAGCAGCAGCAGCAGCAGCAGCAGCAGCAGCAGCAGCGCGCTGCCGCAGCAGCAGCCGCTGAGCTGCATTGTCACTGAGGGCTTTTCAGGCGAAGTGGCTTATTTGGAATTTGTGGCTGAGGGCTCTGCTGCTGGTTTGCTGCTGCTGGCTGGCGCGCGGCAGCAGGGCAGCGCCTCTTTGCTGCTGCGCGTTGCTGCTTCCGCATATGAAGCCTCAGCAACAGCAGCAGCAGCAGCAGCAGCAGCAGCAGCAAAGACGCCCCACAGCCCCCCCATGGCTGTCCAGCAGCTGAAGCCGCTGCTGCGGCGCTCGCCTGTTCTTGCTGCTGCCAGGGCCAGAGGCGCTGCACTCGCCGCAACAAGCCCCAGCAGCAGCAGCAGCAGCAGCAGCAGCAGCAGCAGCAGCAGCAGCAGCAGCAGCAGCAGCAGCAGCAGCAGCAGCGGGGGCCCCCGGTGCTGGGTGGTTGGCTACGAAGAGCTTATGGACGGGGCTTTGCCTGCGTGGCGCTCCTTAAGTGCTGTAAGGCCGCAGCACTGCAGCAGCAGCTTTTGCTGCTGCTTCTCTTGACTGCAGCAGCAGCTTTTGCTGCTGCTTCTCTTGACTGCAGCAGCAGCTTTTTGCCATTTAAGAATTTTGTTTTATTATTTTCGTTTTCCCCTCTCTTGAGCTGCCTCTTGGTTGCTTTGTTGGCAGCAGCAGCAGCAGCTGCTGCTGCCGCTGCTGCTGCTGCTGCTGCTGCTGTCGTTGCTGCTGCTGCTGCTTCAGCGCTGGTTACTGGCGTGGTGCTCTGCAGCTGCTGCTTGTGCAGCAGCAGCAACGGCAGCAACAGCTGCAGGAGCTGCTGCTGCTGCTGTTGCTGCTGCTGCTGCTGCTGCTGCTGCTGCTGCTGCTTCAGCGCTAGTTGCTGTGCTGCTGCTGCTGGCTGTTCTGTTTGCTGCAGGCCTCTCGCAATTTGCTGCAGAGTGCCGCGGGGATTTCCACTTGGCTTTCTTTTCTTCGCCTCGTCGACTTTGCGCAAACTGCTGCTCTTTTGCCGCGGCTGCTGCAGGAGCTCTCGCGAAAAAGATGTACTCAACTGCTGCTGCTGCTGCTGCTGCTGCTGCTGCTGCTGCCGCTGCTGCTGCCAGGGTGCTGCTTGCGCTGCTGCTCCTGCTCTTTCTGCTGCCGCTGCCGCCAGGCTGTTGCTTCTGCTGCTGCTGCTGCTGCTGCCAGGCTGTTGCTTCTGCTGCTGCGGCTGCTGCTGCTGCTTCTGCTGCTGCTGCTGCTGCTGCTGCTTTTGCTGCTGCTGCTGCTGCTGCTGCTGCAGCTGCGCATTGTGGGGCGGGGCTTGTGCGCGCAGGGGGCCAGGGCCAGTCGCTTCGGCAAAGGCTCGGAGAAGCCCTGAGGACTTTGCAGGGGCTGCGGGCGGAGCTGGAGGAGCAGCAGCAGCAGCTGGCGAAGACTCGCTTCATCCGCAGCAGAAGCAGCAGCAGCAGCAGCAGCAGCAGCAGCAGCAGCAGCAGCAGCAGCAGCAGCTGGGGAGCGAAGGAGAGGCTGGAGAAGATCACGAACTGCTATGTTTCCATTTCGAGGCTGGCAGGGGAAACGCATGCTGCTGCTGCTGGGCTGCTGCAGCAAGTGCGGAACGGCGAGCAGCTGCAGCAGCAGCTGCAGCAGCAGCAACTCCACTTTGCTGCTGCTCTCCGGAGAGTGGACTCCTTCGTGCACTCGCTGGAGCAGCTGCAGGCCCTCGCCAGCCAGGAGGAGCAGCAGCTGCAGCAGCTGCAGCAGCAGCAAAAGATCAAAGTTTGGAGTCTGATGGACCACTGGTCCACTGGGGAAGTCGAGATGCAGCAGCAGCTGCTGAAAACGGTGCTGCAGTTTGCTGCAGCAGACGCGAAGCACTTGGACGAGCTCAGGGACGCCTGGATCCAGGTGAGCCCTCTTTGCTGCTGCAGCAGCAACTGCAGCAGCAGCAGCAACGGCTGCTGCTGCTGCTGCTGCTGCTCTCCCCTTATTCTGCTGCCTTTGCTGCGTGTCCACTGACTGCTGCTGCTGCTGCTGCTGCAGCTCGCTTGCTTATGTTCTCTGCCGCCAAAGCCAGCAGCTGGAGAAGACGCCTCGCTGCAAGCAGCAGCAGCAGCTAGACCAGGTGCAGCAGCAGCAGCAGCAGCAGCAGCAGCAGACAGTCCTGCTGCTGCCTTTTCTATGGAGCTGTCGATAGCAGAGAAGATCGGCTTCACTCAAGAGGAGGCTCCTCGCCTGCTTTTGCTCTGCTTGATGCTAGGTACGCAGCAGCAGCAGCAGCAGCAGCAGCAGCAGCAGCAGCAGCAGCAGCAGCAGCAGAGGTAGGCGCAGCGCAGTTAGCAGCAAAGACTCCAGCAGCCTTTGCAGCTGCTGCTTCTTTTCTTTTCTTTTCAGAAGCAGATGAACTTGCGAGGTGGGTGCTGCTGTGGCTGGACGCCTGCCTGCCAGCCGGCGCTGCAGCAGCAGCAGCAGCAGCAGCAGCAGAAGCAGCAGCAGCAGAAGCAGCAGCAGGAGCAGCAGCACTGACAGCCAGCCCCAGCGCTGCAGACGAGCCGAACAGCAGCAGCAGCAGCAAAGCTTTTGCTGCAGCAGCTGCAGCAGCTCTTTCTTCTCCAGCAGCAGCAGCAGCAGCAGCAGCACAAGACGCTCCTCCTGAAGCAGCTGTATATACACCTGAGATATACGCGCTTCTGCGGCGCCGCCTGCTGCGGCTACGGGCCAGCAGCCACTTGCAGAGCAGCAGCAGCAGCAGCAGCAGCAGCAGCAGCAGCAAGGGAAAGTTGACTCACAGGAGCGAATCTGCTGCTGCTGGCCTGCGGCAGCGCACTCGCAGCTGCGGCCAACGCAGCAGCAGCACTTCCTCCGTGGAAGAGCAGCAGCAGCAGCAGTGCGCCGCTGCTGCTGCTTCAGCTCCTGCTGCTCCTGCTGCTCCTGCTGCAGCAGCTGCTGCTGCACGGCCCCACTTAAACAGAAAAGAACACTCCCCAAGTAATCCTGTTGCTGCTGCTGGGATTTGTCCTTCTCCTCAGCGGCGCCGCTGCAGCACAGCTGCCAGCCCTGCTGCAGCAGCTGCTGCTGCAGGGGCTTCTGCTGCAGCAGCTGCTGCTGCAAGGACATCTGCTGCAGCAGCTGCTGCTGCAAGGACTTCTGCTGCAGCAGCTCACGCAGGCAGCATCATGCAAATCATCAAGCCCCTCCTCATTTCCGAAGAAGAGCTGCTGCTCGAGGGTCAAGTCAGGAGGCACGACCTGCTGCTGCAGCAGAGGCAGCAGCAGCACCAGCACAACTTGCTGCTGCAGCAGCAGCAGCACGACCTGCCTCTGCAGCAGAGGCAGCAGCAGCGCCAGCGCGATCTCCTGCTGCAGCAGACGCAGCAGCAGCACCAGCGCTGCCTTCTGCTGCAGCAGACGCAGCAGCAGCACCCGCGCGACCTGCTGCTGCAGCAGACGCAGCAGCAGCACCAGCATGATCTGCTGCTGCAGCAGAAGCAGCAGCAGCACAAGCGCATGCAGCTGCAGCAGGAGAGCACTTTGGCTGCTTCCGAGAAAGCTTTCCTTTGCGGCGCTTCTCGGCAGCAGCAGCGGTGGCTGGAAGCTGACGACGCAGAGGAAGCTTTGCTGCAGCAGCTGCTGCTGGAGCAGCAGAAGCACCAACGGCTGCAGCAGCAGCAGCGAGAGCAGCAGCAGCAGCAGCAGCAGCAGCTTTTAGCGCAGCTAGAGAGTGAAATGGCTCCTTCTGATTTGCCTTTTGCCCCCACCCCCAAGCAGCAGCAGCTGCTGGGGGAAGAGGAGGACATGGAAGAGCTGCTGCAGCAGCAGCTGCTTCTTGTGCAGCAGAAGCAGCAGCAGCTGCAGCAGCGGAGTATCCAGCTAAGGGCTACGTCGCCAGCAGCAGCAGCAGCAGCAGCAGCAGCAGCAGCAATAGCGCAGGAGGGGCGCAGCAGCAGGCGGCTGACTTCTCCTTCAAGAAGACAGTTGTCCATGAGACGGAGGCAGCAGCTTGCTGGTGTCTTTGCTGCAGCGCGCCCCAAGAGCAGCAGCTGCAGCAGCAGCAGCAGCAGCAGGTCTCCCAGTTCGCCGGCTTCAGCAGCAGAGAGCAGCAGAGAGCTGTCGCCGCAGCAGCAAGCCAGACAGAAGCTGCGTCTACCCACTGCAGCAGCAGCAGCAGCAGCAGCAGCAGCAAGGAGAAGCAGCAGGCATGGGCCACGTAAAGGCGATGATGCCGAAGGTCATTCTAATTCCTTCGAGCAGCAGCAGAACCCGCAGCAGCAGCAGCAGCAGCAGCAGCAGCAGCAGCAAGCCGACAGGAGTCCGAAGAATGCCCACCAAAAGAAGGCGCAACAGCAGCAGCAGCAGCAGCAGCACCCGCAGCAAGCCTGTGGGCAGTTTACTGCGTTGGAGCTGTAAGATTCCAGCCTGCTGCACTTCTTATGCTGCTGCTGCTGCTGCTGCTGCTGCTGCTGCTGCGATTGCATTCGCTGCTTGAGTGCTTGCTGCTGCTGCGATTTGCTGCTGCTCAGGACGCTGCAGCGCATCTTTGGGGTGCCTGCAGCAGACCCGGAGGGCCACGAGGAAGATAGTGCTGCTGCTGCTGCCAGTGCAGCACTTGCAGCAGCAGCTGCTGCTGCTGCTGTGAGAGCAACAGCAGGGCAGCAGCAGCAAATGGGAGTGTCCATGGAGAAGCGCAGAGCCCTGGCTGAAAGGCTGAGAAGACTGGCTGAGGAGCTTCAAGGCGAAGAGGGTCTTCAGCAGCAGCAGCAGCAGCAAGAGCAGCAGCAGCAGCAGCCGCAGCAAGAGCAGCAGCAGCCGCCAGAGCAGCAGCAGCAGCAGCAAGAGCAGCAGCAGCAGCAGCAGGTGCCTTCAAGTGCCATTCTGCAAGGAAGCAACGCTCTTGATCCCCTTGATTGCAAGGGCAGCAGCAATGACAGCAGCAGCAGCAGCAGCAGCAGCAGCAGCAGCAGCAGCAGCGCAGCTGAGGATGAGTTTCCTCTTTCCTCACGAAAGCAGCAGCAGCGTGAAGGGCAAGATGGCGGGGACAGCGGCTCTTCTCTATCTAAGGCCCAAAATTCAAAGACAGCAGCAGCAGCAGCAGCAGCAACAGAAGCCGCAGCAGCAGTAGCAACACCAGCAGCAGCAGCAGCAGCAGCAGCAGTAGCAACTCCAGCAGCAGCAGCAGCAAGAAAAGCATCACGTTCTGCAGCTTGCCTCCGACAGCCGAGCAGCAGCCAAGGCAAGGCATTAGGCTTGTCTCAAGAGCGCCGAAGCAATCCTGCAGCAGAGGAAGCTGCAGCGAAACCAACAGCAACACCTATGGCCGTCGAGAATGAGCAGCAGCAAAAGGTCCTTGATGTGCTCGACGCTCTCATGAAGCAAATTGAGGCTTCGCAAGGTCTACCTGCTGCTGCTGCTGCTGCACCAGCAGCAGCAGCAGCAGCAGCAGCAACCGCATCAGCAGCAGCAGCAAAAGAAACTCAAAATGTCTCATCTTTTTTCCCCAACGAAGACCCAGAAGAAGTCGAAGATAAATGGCAGCAAGAGGGCCGCCTCAGCGCACAAGGCATTTTAGCAGCAGCAACAGAAGTTGCTGCTGCTGCTGCTGCTGCTGCTGCAGCAAAAGGCGCTCCAAAGGGGAACCGCCAGGGGGCTTTGAGGCAGGCGGCTGCGCCCAGGGGCTCTGCAGCAGCAGCAGCACCAACAGCAGCAGCAGCAGCAGCAGCAGCAGCAGCACTGCAGGAGAAGCAGCTTGTTCATTCTTCTGAATCACTTTTCTCAGAATGCTGCAGCTGCTGTGGCCAGCCCTCTCCTAGGCGGGAAGACTCTTTAGGTACTCCTGCAGCAGCAGCAGCAGCAGCAGCAGCAGCAGCAGCAGCAGCAGCAGCAACACCAACTTCTGCTGCTGCCACAGCTTCTCGTCGCGGCCGCTCTGCGGGCATCCCCAAAAGGAGGCAGCACGACCCTTTTTCAGAAGCTGTGCTGCAGTTGCTGCACGACGAGCAGCAGCAGCAGCAGCAGCAGCAGCAGCAGCAGCAGCAGCAGCAGCAGCAGCAGCAGCAGCTAGTGGCGAAGAAGAACCGTCTCGCAGTGGCCTCCAAAAGCAGTCAGCAGAAGCAGCCACCGCAGAAACAGACAGCTGCCGCTGCAGCTGCTGCTGCTGCTGCAGCTGCTGCTGCTGCTGCTGCTGCTGCTGCCAGTTCTTCCCCGAAGCGGCTGCCTTCACGAAGCTCAAGCCGGCTGCTGCTGTCGAAAGAAACCCCGGCAGCGGCCCCAGCCGCAGCAGAAGTCCAGGCAGCAGCAGCAGCTGCAACAGCAGCAGCAGCAGCAGCAGCAGCAACGGCGCCAGCAACTGCATCGGAAAAAGAAAGAAATGCATGCGAAGACGGAATAGTCGCAGACAGCGCAGGAGCAGATACGGCAGCAGCAACAGCAGCAGCAGCAGCAGCAGCAGCAGCAGATGAGTCTTTCGCTCTCATGGAAGCGGCAGCAAGTGCAGCGCTCGCCTCTTTGTGTGACTCGCAGCAGCAGCAGCAGCAGCAGCAGCAGCAGCAGCACGCAGAGGAGTTTCCAGTGCTACAGCCCCCTAGCGGATCGCCGTGTAGCTCTACACATTTGGTCGAAACAGCAGCAGCAGCAGCAGCAGCAGCAGCAGCAGCAGCAGCAGAAACAGATTTAATTGCTGCAGGAGCCCCTCAGCAGCTGGCGAGGGCGGAGGCAGCTGCAGCAAAAGTAGCAGCTGTAG
>NW_013654991.1:0-4560 GCF_000499385.1 Eimeria necatrix
CCTTATTTTAAGAATTTTTGGCATTTTAGTGCTAGAACATGTGAGTCAAATTATGCATATTTACAAACGAACGTAATTTTACAGGCGACATGCAAACCTGGGAAATACGACGAAAAGAAAGGCCAGAAATTGTGGCCTTCAAAACTGCACTTGCAAAAGTGTGCGTGACGTGTGCGCGACGTTTCGTTAGGGCGCGATAATGGAGCACACAATCCTTTTATGGGATTATGCTGGAAAAACGACTTGGGAAAAACAGCTTGTATGCATAACACCACCAAATGCGTAGCCCGAATTCAATGCAGAGATGAATGCAATGGAAACCACAAGTGACACAAGGCATTCACGCCCTTGCATTTTCCTTAAAAGGCTCGAATACTTTGAGGGGCGAGTGAAGGCTTGTTGACAATGGGGAAAAGTTTCCAACGCTTGCGCACAACGCACGCGCCAAGAGCCTGTTAGCACACTGTTTTGAATCACATTCTCTTCGAGTTTCATATTTATTCCCTGATATGCTGATGTTTATCGCGCGCAGCAGTGAAATCTTTCTGGATGAATTAGGCTTGTACACTGTTTAGTTCCGAGTTATTATCCGTAAGCTGTTATTTCATGTGATAAACGCAAGTCCTGCAGTTTTGCAGGGCACCGCATGCATAACCCAGGAGCTGCCCATTACCTTTCCCGAAACACGTGTTTTGACAACTCCTTAATTCCTCGCCGGATTTGCAACGACGTTATCCGGAGCATGCCGACGCAGACGAAAGGCATGCTAGTGAATCCCTTTTTAATGGACCTTGTTGGTTTCAGCCTTTCGGGAAAAATTCGGCGCACTCGGTTGTAGCTGCAAGCTCGGCGTGAAGCGAATCGCGCAGCCCACAAGCAGGTAAAGACTCCAAATCACACTAGAGGAGATGCGGCCCTCAGCGAGAGCAACTTCTTGTTGACGAGCCTTCAATTGAGAATGCGATGCAGCGGTTTCTGGCGAAGTAATAGGTACACCGGCGCACGAATTGCCGTGTTATTTTTCACGCGAAGTGAGCTGTCATGTAGTGTGGCTGGCGAAAGGCGCGTGGCTGTGTGGAGGAGGCGGCGCGAAGCAAGCTTCGAGCGACTGCGAGATAAGTATGCCGCATGTGTCCATCGCTTTGATGGAAGGCACTAAATGCGAGCGTGAGCCGTACAGTGGACAGATGAGCTGCCCAAGGTGCGCTCAATCTGCTAGCAATTTGCATGATGCTTGTTTCGAGGGTCGACGTTGTTAAACGCACATGCAGACAACGCTTGGCTGCACACTCTTCAGCTTAGCGCTATACGCAGTTTGGACATTGGCATAGCCACTTTGCATGATTTGTGCACACATGGAAGCGTTTGCGTGTTTTTGAGCGATTGTTGCAGCAGCGTATTGTCGTGCGCACAAGTCCTACAGCCCTACAGTGTGATAGCGGACCTGCGCGTATGGCAATCTTGTATTTGCAGCGCCAAATAAAAGTGCTGTAAGGTTTCTTTGATTAATGTTGAGTCATTGGTTTAAGTGAATGTGACGGTGTTGGGCCAATGCTGCGCTTTAAGTTCTTCGCCTCTCTGACTTAGTGAGGATCCCTGATGGTAGCTTTGCAGCTGTTGCAGTGCATGAATGCGTGCAGCACGTGAGCCACATGCGTGAACGCCTAAGGCATCCGTCTTTTACTTGAGAGTTTTATCGCACGCATGTGTCCCCAAGCCGTGCGCTGTTGGAAGCTTCAGCGGTTCACATTTCTGGGGCTTATCTCGGCCTTTCAGCTGATCGATTCCTGCTCCTGCCGCATAGACCGATGCTAGCAGTCGTAGGGGCCACGAGGCATTGTGGAGACCATTATTTTCTGAGCTGCTTATCATTAGCGCTGGATTTGTTGATCTTTGATTTATGTTTCCATATTGCGTTGTACAGGTGCGGTAGAGAGGCGCGATGGGGAAATCGTATTCGATGCACCAAAATTATTCGTTGTTCAATCGGGTTAATTTCTTTGGAAGCTTCTGAGGCAGGTACTGCTCCTCAAATGGTTATGTGTTACCATCCCATGAATAGCCGTAATGTTTGCACTGCATCCATTTCAGGAAATGTTTGGGCACCTTTTCTATGTTTGTACCCAGATTTGCGTTAGCATTTCCAGAGCATTTGGACGCAGTTGCTCAGCGTATTCTTGAATTCCTTTTCACGTGCCAACTTTTAATTATGTAATGGTTGGAATTTCGCCTCATATCCACTCAGTTAAAGAATTATTCTTGAAAGCAAAGAGTCACTCTTGGAGTAGCCCTCAACGCGTCGCGATCGAGGGAAATTTGCGCATTAAACTAGGTAGTGGAATCTTCTTCGATATTTGGTGTTTGCAAGGAAATATTCCATATATGACTTGACCTAGAAGTGAAACGACAGCAATATTTTGTGGAGAAGCATTGAACGCCATAATGTGCCCCATGTGTTGCCAAGCTGCTAATGTTTGTTTAGCAGCGGCAATAAACATGAGGTCCAGCGACACGGTTTGGGTCCTTATGCGACGGTTTCGTCCACTTTTCTGGCACAGTGGTTACCATAGAGCCCAACTGTATGCACTTGATGCATAAGCCGCAGTGGACAAGAGCTACTTTACGGCTCTGAAGCAACTGCTAAACGTAAGCATCCTTATTGTGGCCCCTCATGAACTCCACAGTAGATTCTCAAGAAGTGTCTTCAAAAAGCATTTTCATGATTTCTTGATATTGGTCGTCCTTCTGTTTGCATCGCTCAAGTGCTAGGTTGCATATGCTGTGCATCGTTGATAGTTTTTGATGCACGCCTGTTTAGCCTTTCAAAGCAGGCAGCTCTTTTAGGGGGGGATTGCCAGTGTTTCACTCTCCATTTGAATGCATTGTTAAGGGCGTTTGTCAATTGAAACCACGGGTGCTGAAGTCTGTCCCTTCTATTCTTAAGCTACCTGCTAGTTGAGAATCGGTTTTCCTGCGGCTCGGTTCACAGCAGGCCCTTCATCTGTGCATATTGCAGTGATTCCGATTGTGCTGAATAGACACAGATTTTCCGGCCACGCACTAACAGCCTGTGGCATTTGTCTTTTGAATAGACTGCACATACTTGCACATGTTGCTGTCTTGTCTGGATACTAAATTGATTTTGAAAGCGCAGCAAGCTGCTCGAAGTGAAAATACCACCGTCAGCGTATCATGGATAATCCTACTTTAAGGTGCCACTGCTCCAAAATACATGGACATTTTTCGTCATCAAAAGGCGAGGTTACGGAGTGCCAAGGCTACGCTCACGCTCAGGGCATGGCAAGAGCAGGCGAGGCTTCGCGACACCTCATCCCAATCTCAGGCTTCATCAACAACCTAGAAGAAACTATCTGACAATACGGTGTGTGCTTTGAAGTGTGTGATATTTTTGTAAAGTCTCATCGGTGAAAGTTCGCGAACATTCCTCCGTCGCATGCGCGACTCGTGTGTCGCACGTCATGACGTTTTGCGGAATCTTCTATTTCTGTTTTTTGTTTTTGGTTTATCTGCTTGTTGCTGGCTTTTGGTTCTACAATCGGCCGTAGCTAGTTAACCTCTATACATGTATGTAAAAATACAAAGTCGACTACTGCAACTAACACTAAGTGCTCGTTCTGACGGTCGCAGCAGCATTGATACGCTTTACAGATTGCGTCGGTTCCATGTTCTTGCAGATAACGAATTATCATTCTGCTTTTGTGATTACTAGACGCACCTGATATGCTTTTAGTGGCATCTACACCGAAAGCTACTCCTGCGTTGCCGTGGCGGGTTGACTTAAAATTTCTTTCGTAGGCTCGCGTGCTGTCTGCCCCGCATCTCAATGTAGCACATTTGGTGGCGCTTTGGTGACCAAAATCAACACAGTTTTTGTCACTGAACTTCAGCGTGAGCGTTCAGACAGACGAAAATTTGTTGGTGATTACGTAACAAGTAGGTAAGAAAAATCGAAAAGAACGTGGTCGAAAAACCTTGGATGTATTTTTGCAGTCGTTGTGAGAACTTTCGCTTGCGACTCTCCACAAGCTATCACTCGAAGAAATTTAGCTTGTGGTTCTTCATAAGTTGTTGTGGTCCTAATAAATAAAGTGGACGTGCGCGACTCTTTTGGAACAAAAGATGGCAGCACTCAGTGTTTGCGAATTACCAAAGCAACTATGTTAGCACTCCCTGTGGTGCGTACTACCTGCCGCAACGTGAGCTATGTCTGATGCCTCAGAGAAAACACAGCATCACAGCTTGCTCCATCTCGTCACAGCAACGAGTGACTCCTTCGCAATAACTGTCTCAGAATGCCGTTCTTACTTCGCAAGCTTGAATGGTTCAACAGTTCCAGCAAGTTTTATAGAGGTTGCCTGGTTTATTTGTTTGCCAGGTCCAAGTGAAAGACCAGCTCGTGTTTCTCACTGCGCGTACCGGAGCATTCACAATCCTAGCTTGCACATGTTAAACTTACTGCTTGAAAAACCAAAGAGTGAAGAGACGCTTGATGACTCTGCATTTGCAAATGTTTGTGACATTTTCTGGGGAGGTACATTT
>NW_013654991.1:4660-6745 GCF_000499385.1 Eimeria necatrix
TACGCAGTATTTGGCTTTCTCCTTGATACTTGGACACTGAAAGCACACCTGGCCGAACATGACTGGGCAGAATATGTACCATTCTCAGCTAGAGTTCATAAGAAAAGTGTTTGTTTTGAAGAGGTCCTGCTGCTCACTAATTTTGTCCAGTGAAAGGTGCCTCATAGCGTGACGATCGAAGCAGGGAATATCCATGTATTCCCAGCTGCTTGTCGGTTTCCCAATGCTGAGCTTGTTGAGCCTGCTTCATTCAACCAGCCAACGTGCTATTTTCGCATCTGACCTGCGTAAGTGGTGATTACCCATTTGAAAGTATGTATTGATGCCTCTATACATCACTGCTGCATCATAGCTGAGCAGCATGTCTTGTCAGCAGACCACAACAGCTGCTTGTGTGGCTCTAGGCTGACGCATCCTATCAGTGAACATTCACCGCGTAAAGCCACTATATTAGATCAAAACATTACATGTTGTCCGCCCGACAATTTGTCCAGCCCTCTGAAGATTCCCGCTTGTCTGCGACGCCTTACTTGTATGTAGCTCTTCGCCGCTTCAAGGCAGCACAAAATGTCGCCGAATCTAGGTTCCACGAAGCAGCATAGCGCGAAGATCAATCGTCAGTGCTTAACTGGTATCGAGGACCGAGTAACAGATTCAGAGGGATTAGCATGAAATGATACGGCACGGAAATGTACTTGCTAAAACTCACAGCACATCTGCACCATCAATGAAGCGAGAAATAAAGTTGACGTGCTACTTCCGGGCATCCCTCGCTCAGCACTTCATGCTTGGAGATCCCGTGTCTCCGCTCCTATAGCTGAGCAAAATTTAAACATTAATCCTGAATCCTGCGGTGCTGCAAAGCCAGCCAACTTTTGTAAGCACATCAACAGCAAGCGGCATATTTGCAGCATGTGCCTAGCAGAACTGGATCGCGAACCTTGAGCTTCGCCACGCCTGTGCCCAGGAGCTGAGAACAGGCGAAGTACTACGTCCGTTTAGGCCTGAAGTCCCGTCAGCCTTTTCTCAATTTGATTAAACCAGCACCTGTCGTCGCTATTTCATGTCCGCCCTGTAGTGTGCCAAGGTAGTTTTGCTGCATCACTACTCGAGGGCGGCCCAATCAAACCACGCCTCACGGGTTCCTCCAAATGCAGCGAGAAGAGGACGCTGCCACCGGCGCAGACGCTTAGCTGCAAATGGAGCCACAGAATGAGGCTGCCACCGGCACAGAGGCTCAGCGTCTCCATGCTCAGTAGCCTTTTGTCAATCTTTTTCGCCACCTTGCGTTTGCGCAAGTCGCCGCTGTTTGCCTCGTCCTTTAGGAGGAGGCAGCTGCAAGGATTCTCTCAAGGTCACCTCTTTGGCGTCTTGGCCTCAGCATTATTTCAAACGGAAACACTGAAAGCAGGCTTCCTTCTCGACGTACAGTCTGACGGCATGTTCACACTGGCCGAGCGCGCGTCTCAGTTTCTAGAGATGGCAGCTCAACGCTTCTGCACACCGGGCAGCCTCCGTGCCGCCTAAATTTCACCTTCTCTGCACACTTATCTTGCACCTCTGATCACTTAAACGTTGCCGAGGTACCTAAGCAAAGACAGGAATTTCCATAACTAGCGCGGCCGAGACACAATTCAGTGTCATCACCCGCTGATTTTCTAGAAGCAAAACAACTCTGCCTCATCAACGTTGCCCTAGAAAGTTCGCGTTCAAAACGAAAAAGCATTCCCAGTATGTCCACAAGTTGCTGAGGCGTTTGGCTCCTCTCATAATCTGCGACAAATGAGCACTTGTTATATTTCGACGCTCAACCAGTTTCCGCCATCGTAGTTCCTCTCCTTCGCAACTGTGGCGACTTTAGCCCGTTTCATGGACACTGTACCATCACGTAGAAAAGCTACTTTAGCCTGAATACGCACCGCCAGTGCTCTGATGGACGTCCACAAAAGCTTACTTTTCACATTCTTCAAGGCTCTCATGCTGTTCATCTCTATGCCCGACGGGCACACACGGACCCTACGCCACTGTCCAACCACAAAAGCAAAAGAATCCAAACCTGTCACTGTGAATCACCCCTCCCTTAAA
>NW_013654992.1:0-1229 GCF_000499385.1 Eimeria necatrix
CTAACTCAGAATAGTTTTGGGGGACATCACTGTTCCGAGTCTGTTGAGGATGCCTAATTGGCATTGTTAGACATAAATGCTGTTTGCGTTCGGCGTTTCTGTTGCTTTGCTGCCGGTCTACTGCACCTATGCTTTTTCTAACGTTTTTTTCGTGTGCAGTTCAGATTGAATATCGTCGCCAGTTGTGGCGTTGTATGTGATGACACGTTTTCGAGGGGCGGAGTGAGTCTGCTAGACGCATTGAACGCTGCCAGTACGGAATGCAGTGTTGGGCATTAGTTCTGATGTGCATAATGAAGTATTTTAGCTGTCATATATCCTGCGTTTGATGAGAGTTCCGCGCCAATATTCATGAAAACTTTAGCTAGCCTGCCGAGATCACATGCCATGCACCGCGGCACTTGTCGTTTTGCGAAGACGCTAACGCGCACTGTGCCATGATTCTCCAATAGTCTACTGAAAGGTAGCCAACTTTTCAAGGAGCAGGCAGTTGTGTATGAGTACTTTACACCTGGTCCATATATACTATATTCATATACATATACATATGTTAGCATGCGGGAGGTATCAGCGAGTACGGGCTATCCTGATTCCACCTTACACCTTTCTTCGATGCTCATTCAACTCACATTTTGACGATGCTACAAATAAACATTCAAACTAATTCTGGCACGCGGGTACCAAATCGCTACCACTTGAAAATTGTATCTTGTCGCAATGCATAGTGGTGGCTGGATTCCAGTGCGTGGCATCGTACGCGTTGCATGAAGGCTAGACGCTCTTTTCTCACAAGACTCAGGGACGATGCGCTACTTTTCTCTATTCTGGTTCTTAGAATGCAATACGGTGGCGCTCCAGACACTAAGGCTTGTTGACTTACGTGTATGCACATCCTTTTCTGCAAGAAAGCAGAGCGTAAGCCAGCAAAATATGCTGCATTGTTGATGCGCAGCCTGTATGTGTGGCGCCGGTTTTTTTCGCGCAAAACAAAACGGGACAATGGGGTTGCAAACACATCGACGTTTTCAGCTCACGTTTTGCAGTATGATTGCTGCGAAGTTGAAATGGCGAACTAGAAAGTTCGCTATCGAAGATGCAATCACTCAGGATAGTTCTTGGAAGGATCGCTGTTGAGAGTTTGCCGAAGACGTCTTCTTGGAATTCTGCGAGGTGTTACTGCTTTTTTTGTGGTAGTTCTATTGTGCTAATCTAGCGAGCAGCCTAATTGA
>NW_013654992.1:1329-2734 GCF_000499385.1 Eimeria necatrix
TCTTGGAATTCTGCGAGGTGCTACTGCTTTTGTTTTGCGGTGGTTCTATTGTGCTAATCTAGCGAGCAGCCTAATTGATGTATTCTTCGTGTCGGGTAGCATTTTTGATAAATGTTCGTGAATACAGGAAGGCTTTCTCGAGGCGCACAATCCGTTCGTCAGACGCTGCGTGGCCTTGATGTGCGCACTCCCTATGTTGCACCCAGTGCAAAATGCAGGATTGTATGTGTGCAGTAGTATGCAAAAAAAGTACACGGTTTGGTTGTGATTTGAGATTGCTCCAACGTAGGCAAAATTTGTAGTCAGCCTGTCGAGGAGTTAATGCGCGCATCGCAGCATTCGTCTTTTCGTGAAGTTTCTTGGTATAGCTGTGACATTGTTACGGCATTCATGCAGAACACAACCGGCAGTTAAAGTGGCACTAGGGTGTAGACAGTGGCATGTCCAAATATATCAAACGAAGTCCATATAATATCTAACCACTACTGTGGCGCAATCATTGAAAGGTAACATTAGTTGAACGCAAGACTTTATACGCAATCATGGTTGCAATCTTTTCTCTGTTTGTTGCCAAACATTGACTCACAAATTACGGCCTTGCGTTTATGCAATTGTGCCTAGCAGCTGCTTCCCGCCCGTTTCAGCTCAATTGCCATTTGAGAATCATGACTTGCCTGAACACAAACTGCGGGCAGCTTTCCTGTTCTTGGCGTTGTGCGCGTTGCTAAAGCAGCTACCCGGCGGCTCTTAGCCTAGCTAAATAAATGAAAATATGCTGGAATGCCTGTGGTTAGTTCCTTCAGTGCAGTGCCTTCGCGCTTCAGGCCCTCAAAGGCGTTGCGTCATTTCTGTGCACACTGCAAAAGCCAAGAATCAATGCTATATTGCCGCGGCGAAACCTGTAGGTTATTTAGGAAGCTCTAAATTCTTTCTTTAAAAATTAGGAAGGATCACAGCCTTATGAGAAGAAAAATTTTCTAGCTTGACACATGGATTCTGGGACGTCGCTATGCTGCCAGCAATTAAGTGGCTCAGAATGGTGTTTAGTGATGTTGATGCTTTTGATATGGCTGAGAATGCATTTTTGGCTTTGCCTAACCTAAATGACTTCTTCCCGGACATGTGCTACTGTTTTGGCTTTCGGGTACAGCCACGTGTAGTGTTGGTGGATGTGGAGACTTGTTGGATCTGCACAGTGTATTTTTTGGACCCTTTCCAGACCCCGCTTGGCGCGCAGCCACTAACAAAAATGAAGTTAGCAATAAGCATTACCGTTGACGAAGAAATGCTTTGTCGCTAATTGGGATTGACCGGTACTTTGGCTGCTATTTCTGCTAATTTTTGAAACCGTATTCTCCATCGAATCTGCAGATTGGCTTTGTATGGCGAAATGCCTTGCATTTGA
>NW_013654992.1:2834-7099 GCF_000499385.1 Eimeria necatrix
CAAACTACAACAAGGCCTAGAGGTTTTCGCACTTTTGCCACTTCGTGCTGGCATTGGACAATTGAAAAAACTGCAGCAGCGTAGGAACCGATGTAGTGTTGAAGCCTATACTCTGCTGCACAGGAAGGTGGCCAATCTTTTCTAAATTATGGCCTGTTTGATGTAACGGTGCCAAATTCCATTCGGCCCAAATTTTTGTTTGGGCGCTGCCAATGTTAATAGAACATTTACGAATCATTCTAGCTACAGGCATTGTGATTGATTGTCTCTCTCATGTGTATACATTGCAAACAAACCGTGATACCCACGGTCTAAGAACTTGTTTACCTTTGGCAGTAACAATGATACTGCCTTTGGTACAGCAGCAGGAGAGTGAACGCAAAGAAATCTAGCACATGTTGTCTGCGAAGCAAGCCGTCTGCTGGTGGTCATTAATGTTAGTGAGTGCCGTTCAAGTGCATTTTTGTAAGTGGGCTGCTTTCCCCTTGTCAATTTTGGATGGAAAATGCTTAGCACTTGTTCGATATTTTGTGCCGTAACTTTGGCAGGGCAGTTTTTCCGTTGCGTGGGTAATGTCAATAGCTAGCGCTATACAGAATGATCCGTTAAAAGTTTTTATGGTGGGCAGCGGCCGCCAACCTACCGCATATCTGCAGTTGTTTGCATGGAAGCATGCCTCAAGGTGTAGCTAGCACACGGATAGCTGACGTGGCTGCAGCTCTGCAGTGTACTGAAGGTTCGAAACCGGGTTGGGTAGGTACAAGAGATCAAAATCAAATCGGCGCTTTCTCAGTTGATAGTGTGTGCTACATTGCCTTCAATGCTCGGAAAGAAGTACCGCAGCGGTTATTTATTCTTCCCTTTTTATGGCTTTTGAAGTTATTTACTCCCTGCGTGTATGCGTCACTAAGTGTCTTATCCAGTGAAGCTTGCCATGCCGGAAGTACAAAAAAGCTATGCGTCCTGAAGTCTAGGCAATTGTGTCATTGCGCTGTTGCATTCATGATTTATTCTCCAAACTCCACTAAGACACGATTGCTGGATGCTCGCGGGTCGTCACGGCTCCAATAGCTGTTACTGAGCTGTCACCAGCGTAAGGGAGAGGGCCGGAAGCTTTGTAGAATGAAACGTCGTGCTGCTTCATCAGAAAGGGAGGTATACTCCTAACGTTCTTCCTCATTGCAGCAGAGTGAGGATATTTTGGCGTCTATTGTTATTTTGTGCAGCAAAGAAGCAGGAGCGTTTTGTGGATTGTCCTACATGCAGATAGCGGCAGCTTCCGGTTCAGTGGAATTGATGAAACATCACTGGATGAAACCACCTGGCAACACTTTCAGCGGTACTTTCCCGGTTCATCACAAAGCACATATGCTGAGTCTACAGCAACGTTCAGGATTGTTTGTCGTTCGATTTGTATGGTTGTGCTTGTCAATGAAATATTAGGAAATAGTATAACTTTGCTTGCCTCTTCAGCTGTGTCGCAGTAGCATGTACCCGATTGCAGCTGCCTGTCAATTTATTGCTGAAGTGCTAGACAAGTCTGATGTAGAACCGAGGCACGTGCAAGTTTGTTAATTGTAGTCGGAGACAAAATTCCGTTTGTAGGAATCATTGACGTGACCGACGTTTTGGCTGCAAACCGCACGGAGTGGCGTTGTTTCCTCTGCACGTTTTTCAGCCCGTGTTGTGTGTGTGCGTACTCGTGTTTTTCACATTTTTGCGAAGCGAAACCAATAATTATTTGATGTTACTCTTGTTTTGCCAGCATCAGATGGGTTGCGCTGCAATGCTTGTCACGTAGCTCAACCGGCGGTCTGTGTCGTGTTAGGGCGTGCTCATTTCTGCACCGCCGTTCAATGATAACTCCAGTAGTCTTAAACTCTTGTTCGTGTATTCTTGTGCGTTTGTGTTTGTGCGTTCGCGCTGGGCACTTCTTGTACTTACAGATAATGCAAAGAGTGGATATCCTCGCGTAACAGCGGTATGGCACTCATTGCAGGCCATGTACCTGGTGAATCTAACATTAGTACTTAACTCACTAGTAACACTCGTTGTACAGCACCTCTCTTTTCACTGCACTTGGAACTTGCAGAAAGTAGGAATTTCATCGAAATGTTTTCTTTTACTTTAGGCTTTTTCAGGAGTTCATGTCACTTTGGTCGAATTGGCAAATCCGGCGCAGCATAGTGAAGTTCACAGTAGATTATTTATTGCACATCTTTATCACTATCTATGGACCTTCCTGAAGACCTGCTGTTTTCAGTGGATAAGCTATACTTTCTTCATTCACGTCAATTGGTCATCTTCGGCGGCGTAGTTCGCTCGGTGTCCGCGGGGCACTTTCTAGGGGGTATCTCGTCCGACGCAATCAGTTGCAAAGAAGGCTCTGTATCATACAGGTAGCTCCACCGGCTTCTTGAGCTTAGTTTTCTCGCTGACAGGAGACAATTAAGCCCGAGAAGATGCTGCAGTTATCGATGTGCACACAGTTGCCGAAATTGCACAGTGCGCTCACGAGAGTCGCTGTGGATCTTGTCGAGTGTCTGATGGGGCCCAGCCAGTATGGCATATATATGGTAGTGATGCGCTTTAATCTGCAGGCAGTTCACTCTTTTGGGATGAATTCTCTAGTCCGTCTGTCGGTGACGCCGTGGCGCGTGTTACAGTATTTGTGATCTATGTCGTCTTGGCATGACTACAGCATAGTTTCGTATGCACCTTTTGCGGAATGGCATTAGTTTCTTGGTATGACTGTGACATGGTGTTTCTTGGTATGACTGTGACATGGTTGGGTGTGCAACGCGTGCGCAGCGCAGCGGCCGAATCAGAAAGCACTTGCTTTGCAGGGAGTAGGTGCTGGTGCATGGAAACTTTGCGGCTGCGGCTCGTATAATATCTGGCCATCAAAGCGTTGTTAGCATTGGCACAACGCATTGTTTGCGTGTATTGTTTGTTGCATTTAATCCTCTATGACATGCATTTTGGTTTTTTTTTATTCGTAGATTTGCGCATAATATTGGCATTCTGCTTCTGCACGTAGGCCTCTCTATTTCTGTAACTCCGCAGAGACCTGTCCTGGGATTTTTTGATATCACATTCGAATCGCATTAATGCAAGTGAAGTTTTGTTCACAGTTTGAGAGTTTAGGGTGTTGCTAAACAGCCGACTCACTGATGGCACTTCACCATAGTTGCAAGCATTGTGCTGTTTGCCTTTCCCTTTGTCTCGCACATTGCAACGCTAAGTCCCATTGTGCTTTGACGTTTTTTCATGAAGGGGTAGGGTTCCTTGGAAGCAAATGGAATAGGCTGCGGTGTCACGGCGCATGCTGCATGTACAAGGCGCATGCTGGTTCATTGCTTGCACTGCAAAAGCGGACCATGAGGGTGCAATTATATTGATTCGCGTCCTGACAGAAACTGCGGTATGCGTCGTGTGAAGGTGAATGTGCATGCTTGAAGCCATTTGATTAGTGATCTCCTAACTCAGAATAGTTTTGGGGGACATCACTGTTCCGAGTCTGTTGAGGATACTGTTCCGAGTCTGTTGAGGATGCCTAATTGGCATTGTTAGACATAAATGCTGTTTGCGTTCGGCGCTGCTGTTGCTTTGCTGCCGGTCTACTGCACCTATGCTTTTTCTAACGTTTTTTTCGTGTGCAGTTCAGATTGAATATCGTCGCCAGTTGTGGCGTTGTATGTGATGACACGTTTTCGAGGGGCGGAGTGAGTCTGCTAGACGCATTGAACGCAACCAGTACGGAATGCAATGTTGGGTATTAGTTCTGATGTGCATAATGAAGTATTTTAGCTGTCATATATCCTGCGTTTGATGAGAGTTCCGCGCCAATATTCATGAAAACTCTAGATAGCCTGCCAAGATCACATGCCATGCACCGCGGCACTTGTCGTTTTGCGAAGATGCTAACGCGCACTGTGCCATGATTCTCCAATAGTCTACTGGAAGGTAACAAGCCTTTCAGGAAGCAGGCAGTTGTGTATGAGTACTTTACGCCTGGCCCATATATACTATATTCATATATATAAATATAAATATATATATATATATGTTAGCATGCGAGAGGTATCGGCGAGTACGGGCTATCCTGATTCCACCTTACACCTTTCTTCGATGCTCATTCAACTCACATTTTGACGATGCTACAAATAAACGTTCAAACTAAATCTGGCACGCGGGTACCAAATCGCTACCACTTGAAAATTGTATCTTGTCGCAATGCATAGTGGTGGCTGGATTCCAGTGTG
>NW_013654993.1:0-9637 GCF_000499385.1 Eimeria necatrix
CCCCCGGGGGGCCCCCCGGGGGGCCCCCCGGAGGGCCTCCAGGGGGGGGCCCCTGGGGGGCCCCCGGGGGGGCCCCCGGAGGCGCGCCGCCGGGGGGGGGCCCCTGGGGGCCCCCGGAGGGCGGGGGGGCCCCCAGGGGCCCCAGGGGGCCCCGGGGGCCCCTCTCCGAGGAAAAGGGCCCCACAGGACCCATTGGGGGGCCCCCCGAACTGCTGCGGAGAGACAAAGAGGGGTGGGGGGCCCCCAAGGCTGGGGGCTGGCAAAGAGGCTGCATAGGGGAGGGAGGCCAAGGGAAGCAGAGTGGCTAGCTGGCTAGCTAGCTAGCTAGCTAGCTGGCTAGCTGGCAGCTAGCTAGCCGCGGGAAACAGTTGGGCTGGCCAGCTAGCTAGCTAGCTAGCTAGCGGGGCTGGTGGCTGGCTGGGGCCGCCGGGCCAGCTAGCTAGCTAGCTAGCTGGCTAGCTAGCTAGCTAGCTAGCTAGCTGGCTGGGGGCTGCGAGCTGACAGGCCGACAAAGACAAGAGGCGCAGCTAGCCAACAGCTAGCTAGCTAGCTGGAGACAAAGAAAAGAAAGTCCTTTTGCTGCTGCAGTCCGGAAGCGTCTGCTGCGATGGGCGGCCGTGTGGGGCGTGAGGTGTACGTACACCTGGCGCGGGGCGGCGCGCAGCAGCAGCAGCAGCAGCAGCAGCAGCAGGAGCCCGGAGGCGGCGCGACTTGCGGCGAAGCAGCAGCAAAGGAGCTGCTGCTGGCTGCTGCAGCAGCAGCAGCAGCAGCGCAGCAGGAGGGGCCCCGGGCGGGAAAGAAGAACTAGAAAAAAAGAAAGTGAAGCATGTGAGCGGCAGATAGCCAAGAGGGCCTGCGGCTGCGGTGTATGTACACCCGAGCGCAGCAGCTGCTGGCGCGCGCAGCAGCAGCAGCAGCAGCAGCAGCAGCAGCAGCAGCAGGCAGGGGGTCAGAAGGGCGAAAAGAAAGCCGAAACAAAGACGCACCAGATAGGGCGATGCGATGCTGCTGCTGCTGCTGCAGCAGAGCAGCAAAAGCCCAGCAGCAGCAGCACAGCTTCTGCTGCAGTGAATAGCAGCGGGGACTCAAAAGAGAGCGATTAAAGAAATGCTTTCAGTTTGAAGGCCCGAACGAGAAAGCGACAAAGTTTTGCAGTGTACAGACACCTCGCAGCAGCAGCAGCAGCAGCAGCAGCAGCAGCAGCAGCGACACACATGTCTAGCACGGTGGTCAGGGGGCCCGCGGCTCTCGCGCTGCTTCGGCCCGAAACCCTAAACCCTAAACCCTAAACCCTCGCGCGCCGCGCAGCAAACCCTCGCTTTTCCCTTCAACTCTTGCTGCTCTCTCCAGAGACGCCGAAATCCTTTGCTGCTGCTGCAGAGACGTGCTGCAGCAGATGCTGCCCCTGGGGTCACCTCTGCTGCTGCTGCTGCCTGCAGCAGCAACACTTTTGTCTCAGTGAAATAAAAGACTTTGAATTAATTTCAAGTTCTCCTTTTTGCTTCGCCGCGCTGCGCCTGCGGCCTGCGCCGCCGCCCCCGCCGCTCGCTCCACCTCCGCCGTCCCGCGCGCCTCGCCGGCGGCCCCCGCGGCTTCTTTTCCGTTTTATTTCTTTTAATTTCAATTTTTAATTTCCATTTTGCGTTTATTTCGCAATTTCGCTCCAAAAAACTCCAAAAAACTCCAAAAACGCCCCGCACGGCGCCCGCCGCCGAACGACCGCCCGCCCGCCGCGTCGCGGTGTACGTGACTGGTTCGTTCGCCCCCCGAAACGCCAAATCGGCGCAACCGCTTTGAAATTCCGAAAATTAAATTCAAATTGCGATTTTTTAAACTCATAATTTCCCGAATTCGCGCGAAAACGCCGCGGATCCGCCGCCAAACGAGGACCCGGCGCCGCCTTGGTCCGGATCGGCGCCGCCTGCGGCGTCTGCGGCCAGGCACTCCGAAACAGCCTCTAAACGAAATAACAACAAAAATATAAATGAAATTCAAACATTAGTGCAGTTTCTGCGGCGTTCGACTTGAACGAACTCGCGGGGTCTCGGGTGTACAGACACCTCGGCGAGCTGCGCGCACGGCGCGGAAACCCTCATTGCTTTCCCCCCGAAAAAAAGCGAATTCCGCGGAAATAAATTCGAAAATGAAAAGCCCAGGCCGTTTAATTAATTCTTTTTTCGCTATTTCCCTTTTTCTGGCCTCTTTTCGAGCTCCTTTTCCCTGCGAATCCGCAGCTTTCCCCCCCGAAACGGAAACTGCCGCCGAACCGGAAGCCAGCGTTTCCGCGTTTCCCGCCGCCCAAAACGCCGTTCAACTTCCGCCTTCTGCAGTTTCTCCCGAGGGCGTTTTGTTTGAAAACAAAAGCGAAGAAAATGTCCAAACTTTCAAAGTCCCGGGCGTGGGCTTGCCCATAGAAGAGAGCGACCAGGTGACTCGCGCTGCGCGACTGAGGGCTTTCTGCGCTTCAAAAAAAGCCCTTTTTAACTTTATTTCGTTTTTAAAATCTTTTAACTGCAAAAGAGTTTCATTTCTTTCGGGTTTCTGCACTGGGGGGTGCTGCAGCGGGGTGTCTGCGCAGCTCCCGCTGCTGCTGCCGCCGCCAAACTTGAATCTGGCATCATTTTTTATTCTTTTTCTTTTTTTTTGAATTATTTTTCCACTTTTTCAGGTTCCTTTTGTGTTTATCAACAATGTGGCCACGGAAAGCCCCAAAGCCGCCGCTTTGCCGGGCCTGTCGGAGGCGCTGGCGGGCCCCCCTGGCGAGTTGAATCTGCGGGACTAAAGGGGCTTTTTTTTCCGTTTTTGCAAATTAAATGTTCATTTTTGCAAATAAAATGTTTATTTTTGCAAATTAAATGTTTATTTTTGCAAATTAAATGAATTGTTTTATTAATTTGGGATTTAAATGAACAATTAAATCAATTAAATCCGCTTTCCACGCAAAATCCCAACTTGAATTGCCCGCCGCTGCAGAACCCACGGAGTCCCTCGAACAGCGTAAGCCCCCCAGCAGCGACTTCAAACAAATTCAATTTATTTTATTTTATTTCTTTTAATGCCATTTGCAAATTAAATTATTTATTTTATTTCAATTAATTTGCAAATTTATTTTATTTCATTTCAATTAATGCCATTTGCAAATTAAACTTATTTTATTTTATTTCAATTAATGCCATTTGCAAATTAAGTTTATTTATTTTGTTTCAATTAATTTGCAAATTAAATTTATTTCATTTCATTTAATGCCATTTGCAAATTTATTTTATTTCTTTTCATTTAATGCCATTTGCAAATTAAATTTATTTATTTTATTTCATTTAATGCCATTTGCAAACTTATTTTATTTCATTTCATTTAATGCCACTTCCAAATTAAATTTATCTTTTTAATTTCGTTTAATTTGCAAATTTATTTTGTTTTATTTCAACTAATGCCATTTGCAAGTTTATTTTACTTTATTTCATTTCATTTAATGCCATTTGCAAATTAAATTTATTTTATTTCATTTCATTTCAAATAATACCATTTGCAAATTAAATTTATTTTATTTTATTTCAATTGATTTGCAAGTTTATTTTATTTTACTTCAATTATTTTATTTCGATTAATTTGCAAATTAATTTTATTTATTTTATTTCAATTTATTTTATTTTATTTTATTTTATTTTATTTTATTTTTAATTTCAGTTAATGCCATTTGCAAGTTAAATTTATTTATTTTATTTCAATTAATTTTTGCAAATTTATTTTATTTTGTTTCAATTTATTTTATTTTATTTTATTTTATTTCGATTAATTTGCAAATTAATTTTATTTATTTTATTTTATTTTATTTTATTTTATTTTATTTTATTTTATTTTATTTTATTTTATTTTATTTTATTTTTAATTTCAGTTAATGCCATTTGCGTTTCTTCTTTGGGAGCTCCTTTCGCCTATTCTCCCAGGTGGGCAGCGAACTGCGTTTTGAATTAATTTAAATTTATTTTTAATTTGTTTTTAATTTAATTTAAATATATTTTTAATTTAAATTTAATTTAAATTTATTTTAAATTTAAATTTAATTTGAATTTAATTTAAATTTATTTTGAAGTTAATTTTAATTGTATTTGAATTTAATTTACTTCTATTTTGAATTTAATTTGAATTCAATTTACTTTTATTTTAAATTTGTTTTTAATTCAGTTTGAATTTAATTTACTTTTGTTTTAAATTTATTTTTAATTTAATTTGCTTTTATTTTTATCTAATTTAAATTTAATTTGAATTTGATTTGAATTTAATTCACTTTTATTTTTAATTTATTTTAAATTCAATTTGAATTTAATTTGAATTTAAATTACTTTGATTTTGAGTTTAATTTGAATTTATTTTGAATTTATTTCAAATTATATCTGAATTTAATTTGAAATATATTTGAATTCAATTTAAATTATATTTGAATTTAATTTGAATTTAATTTGAAGTTGATTTGACTTTAATTTGAACTTAATTCAAACGTAATTTAATTTGAATTACATTTCAATTTAATTCAACTCGAATTCCACTTGAATTTTCTATTAATTTAATTTAATTTAATTTAATTTAAATTTAATTTAATTTAATTTAATTTAGTTTAATTTAATTTAATTTAATTTAATTTAATTTAATTTAATTTAGTTTAATTTAATTTAATTTAATTTAATTTAATTTAATTTAATTTAATTCATTTTAATTTAATTTAATTTAATTTAATTTAATTTAATTTAATTTAATTTAATTCAATTTAGTTTAATTTAATTTAATTTAATTGAAATATAATTTAATTTAAATTTAATTTAATTTAATTTAATTTAATTTAATTTAATTAAATTTAATTGAAGTTCAAACTGGCCTTCTTTCTGCTGCTGCAGCAAACGCCTCTGCGAGCCAGCTTACCTCGTCCAGGCCGAAGCAGAAGAAGCAGCAGCAGCAAAAGAAGCAACACTGCAGCAGCAACTCACTCCGCAGCAGCAGTACCACCAGGCCCTTCTAGAGGCCGCCCCTTAGCTGCTGCTGCTGCTGCTGCTGCTGCTGCTGCTGCTGCTGCTGCTGCTGCTGTTCGCAGTGTGGCTAAGCCCCTGCTTCGTGCAGAGACAAGGGTTTTGCCGCTGCTGCTGCAGCAACGCTGGGTGCTACACATCAGCTTTTGTTTTTTTGGCTTTCAAAAAAAACAAATTAGAAAAAGGCCCTTAGTGCGTGCTGCTGCGAGCTGTCTAGACACCCCACAGGGGGCGCTGCTAAGTGCATTCGCTAAGCCCCGAAAGAGCAGCAGCAGCAGCAGCAGCAGCAGCAGCAGCAGCAGCAGCAAAAAGAACCTCAATAGTAATCAAGCCTGAGAAACTGCGAAGAGGCGTCTATACACCTGAACTTAGTTGCTGCCTGACAGGCAGCAACTTCACAGAGAGGCGCAGCAACAGCAGCAGCTGCTGCTACAGCAGCAGCAGCAGCAGCAGCAGCAGCAGCAGAACTGGACGTTGGCTTCGACGGCATCGCAGATTGCATGCAATTAGAGACTCCCAAATGGCTGCCAGCAAAAGCGTCAAAACAGAAAAAGGAAAAATAAAATAAAAGGAAAAAAAATAAATAAAATATAAAATAAAATAAAAGAATAAAATTAAAGAAATATAAAACAAAATAAAATAAATAACAAATAAAATAAAACAAAATAACAAATAAAATAAAACAAAACAATAAAATTAATAAAATATAAAACAAAATAAAATAAATAAAATAAAATAAAATAAATAAAATAAATAAAATAAAACAAATAAAATAAAATAAATAAAATAAATAAAACAAAATAACGAAATAAAAGAAAAGTACAAAAAGGCCTTTTCGGCTCTCCATTTGCAACTCCGAAATTCCAAAAGTTCGGCGCAGAGCAACGCAGCTGCCCAACGGCAGCCACTGCAGCAAGCGGCTAGCTAGCTAGCTAGCCAGCTAGCTAGCTAGCCAGCTAGCTAGCTAGCTAGCTAGCTAGCTAGCTGGCTGCGGAGGGTTTGCTGCCTTCCTCCTTTTGGGGTTTGCGATCTTTCTGAAGAGCGGCAGCCCCAGGGGCTGCCTTGGGGGTTCGATTCCCTCTGCAAGTTTTAAGTTTGGAAATTTAGTTTTAATTATTTTTATTTCTTCTTTTCCCACTTTTGCTGCACTCTCCAGCAGCAGCAGCTGCAGAGAGGGGGCCCCCCGCAGCAGCACTTCCAGCGCGGCCCCTGTCACCTGCGGGCACGCTGCAGCAACAGCAGCAGCAGCAGCAGCGCAGCAGCAGCAGCAGCAGCAGCAGCAGCAGCGCAGCAGCAGCAGCAGCAGCAGCAGCAGCAAGCACGGGGTTACTGCGAAGTAAATGAAACTGACAATTAGGCGAAGCAAACGGGGCCGAACCGACGCAGCAACAGCAGCAGCAGCAGCAGCAGCAGGAATAGCAGCAACTCAGCAGCAGCTGCGGCCACAGCAGCAGCAGGATAGCAGCAACGAGGCAGCAGCCAGAGCCGCAGCAACGCAGCAGCAGCAGCAGCCGCAGCAACACAGCAGCAGCCACAGCCGCCGTGACGCAGCAGCGGGGCGCAGCAGCAGCAGCCGCAGCAGCACCAGCATCACCAGCAGCAGCAGCAGCAGCACCAGCATCACCAGCAGCACCAGCAGCAGCAGCAGCACCATCATCATCAGCAGCAGCATCAGCAGCAGCACAGCAGCAGCAGCAGCAGCATCACCAGCAGCAGCAGCAGCATCACCAGCAGCAGCAGCAACACCAGCAGCAGCAACAGCATCACCAGCAGCAGCAGCATCACCAGCAGCAGCAGCAGCAGCAGCAGCAGCAGCAGCAGGAGCAGCACGAACCCCTGAGGTCGAGCAGCAGCAAGTTGCTGCAGCAGCTTCTTCTGGAAAGTTGGAGAAGACTTTCGTCATTTAAAGTTTTCGAATTTGCAAGTCGAAGCACTTTTAGTCTTTTGCTTTTTTCGCTGAGCCGCTGCAGCACGCCAGCCCCCAAGTCCCCGCACCCGCTCAAGTCCGCCTGCGAAACCCCAAACCCTAAACCCTAAACCCTAAACCCTAAACCCTAAACCCTAAACCCTAGAGGCCGCGCGAGCAAGAGCGGACGGAGAAGCAAAAGGGGAGGCACTCGCGGAGCTGGGCAGCACGCACGGCTTGGCTGGGGATCAGCAGTCGCTAGCGCTTAGGGTTTAGGGTTTAGGGTTTAGGGTTTAGGGTTTAGGGTTTAGGGTTTAGGGTTTAGGGTTTAGGTCTTCTGGAGGTGGGGCAGCAAGGCGAAGCAGTGACTCAGCTGGACGTCCGAGTCGGCTTTGCAGCAAAAAGATAAATCCAAAATCAGCAGCTGCCGGTGCCCAGCCAAGAAAACGCGAAGCGACTGCTGCAGCAGCAGCAGCAGCAGCAGCAGCAGCAGCAGCAGCAGCGGCAGCAGCAGCAGGAGAGCGAGAAAAGGAGCAGCGTGAGGAGTAGGAACAGCAACAGCGTTGGAGAGTTTTCGTAAACTGTCGCCTCGCTTGCCTTGGCTGCGCCTGGGCAAACCCTAAACCCTAAACCCTAAGCCCTAAACCCTAAACCCTAAACCCTACCTCCCAAACCGTGAAAGCTAAACCCTAAACGCTTCGATTTCAAGTTGCTGCTCTGCCTCTTATCTTTGTCGCTTTCTCTCCCGTCGTGTTCCTTTTTTCTTTTTTATTTTATTCTTTGCTATTCTGGAACAGCTCGACCCCCAAACCCTAAACCCTAAACCCTAAACCCTAAACCCTAAACCCTACTTCAGCTGTTATGCTGCTGCAGCTGGAGCAGTTGAAGGAAATTAGCCGCGGGAGAGCTCCAGCGAGGACATTCAGGCCTAGAGGCAAACCCAACAAGCCCAAACCCTAAACCCTAAACCCTAAACCCTAAACCCTCAACTTCGCATTAAAAGCCTAGGCCCCAAACCCTAAACCCTAAACCCTAAATCGGGGCTCTCACAGCTGTTTGTAAAGCCGGGGCAGCGCGCGACTTGTAATTCTTGCAACCAATTCAGCGGGGCCAAATATTCAACACTGAACACAAACCCTAAACCCTAAACTCTACACGCTAAACCCTAAATCCTGAACCCTAAACCCTAAACCCTAAACCCTAAACCCTAAACCCTAATGCGCTCAGTAGCGCTGCCCACTTTTGCTCGTTGACGGCGTTGACGCAGCCCGAAAGATTTAGCGCTCTTAACCACTGCAGCGCAAACCCTAAACCCTTGTTTTGATGTCTCAAACCCTAAACCCTAAACCCTAAACCCCAAACCCTAAACCCTAAACCCTAAACCCTAAACCCTAAACCCTAAACCCTAAAAATTGGACAGCAGCGTGGCTTCTAAGTACCAAAGTAGCACTGCGGCAAGCTGTCACTGCTTTAAGCGCTAAGTAGGGATCATAGGTTGGGGGCTACAGCAGAGTGTGGGGTTTAGGGTTTAGGGTTTAGGGTCTAGGGTTTAGGGTTTAGGGTTTAGGGTTTAGGACTAAAGAGCCTCGCTTAGGAGTATCACCTTCATTGAGGCAAGAAAGGACAGACTCGAGAGGCCGCTGCAGGACTTCAAATCCAAATATTCTAAGCTGCAGCAGAAGCAACAAGAGCAGCAGCAGCAGCAGCAGCAGCAGCAGCAGCAGCAACAGGTGCAGCAACAGCAGCAACAGCAGCACTAGCAGCAGCAGATGCCTGGGCGCATATTTGAAGCGCCTTTTTCTGCGCCGCGTGCGCCGAGGCCCACACCGCAAGGTCTAGGGTTTAGAACTGAGGGTTTAGGGTTTAGGGTTTAGGGTTTAGGGTTTAGGGTTTACTTGCAGCAAACTGCCAGGGCCTTCTGGGCCTCCAACCCCACAGCACTTCTGCCCAAAGTCAAACACCGCAGGGGCCCCCCAACCCGCAGCAAAAGGG
This sequence comes from Eimeria necatrix, assembly GCF_000499385.1. Lineage (NCBI taxonomy): Eukaryota > Apicomplexa > Conoidasida > Eucoccidiorida > Eimeriidae > Eimeria > Eimeria necatrix. The sequence goes on from NW_013654993.1 coordinate 8,920, forward strand.
CCCCCAAGACCCTATCGCTAATCCAGGGGGCCCCCCCCCCTTCAAGGCACTTAAGTTGGCTGCAGCAGCCGGGGGGCCCCCCGGGGGCCCCCTGGGGGGCCCCCTCTGGGGGCCCCTGGGGGGCCCCCTGGGGGGGCCCCTCGAGCGGCCCCTCAAAGAGCCCCGCAGTCAGGGCCTCCAGGGGGTCCCCCAGGGGGCCCCCCTGGGGGCCCCCCTGGGGGCCCCCAGGGGGGCCCCCCTGGGGGGCCCCCTGGGGGGCCCCTGCAGGCGGGGGGCCCCCGGACCCTCCAACAAAAGGGGGCCCCCAGTAATATTCTATAGGGGGGGGGGGGCTGCTGGGGGGGGGGCCCCCCTGGGGCTGAGGGGTTTTCTTTTTCTTCTTTTTGACCTTTTTAGTTTTTGCAGAAGTTTTTAACTTCTCCTGTTTTCGGGGGGCCCCCCGGGGGCCCCCCTGAGGGGCCCCCCGAGGGGTCCCCTGTGAGGGCCCCCGTGAGGGCCCCCTCGAGGGGCCCCTTGAGGGGCCCCGGGGGGCCCCCTCGGGGGCCCCCTGGGGGGCGCTTTGTACCCTTTCTGGAGGGGGGAACTGGGGCAGCCGGGGCCCCTCGTGGGGGGCCCCCGGGGGGGCCCCCGGGGGGGCCCCCGGGGGGGCCCCCGGGGGGGCCCCCCTGTACCTATGCATTAATGGCAAAGGAGTTAAGTGGTAAAGAATTGCATTTGT
>NW_013654993.1:9737-66326 GCF_000499385.1 Eimeria necatrix
CATTAATGGCAAAGGAGTTAAGTGGTAAAGAATTGCATTTGTGTCCAAAGATGTCAGAGGGGGCAGCCGCTCGAGCGGCAGGAGGCCCAGCGACTGCTCCTGCAGCAGCAGCAGCAGCAGCAGCAGCAGCAGCAGCAGCAGCAGCAGCAGCAGCAGCAGCAGCAGCAGAGCAGCAGCAGCAGCAGCAGCAGCAGCAGCAGCAGCAGCAGCAGCAGCAGCAGCAGCAGCAGCAGCAGCAGCAGTGGAGTTCGTGAGGAAGTACAAATGACACTTGCAAGAAGCCCCCAAAACCCTTTTATTTGCTGCACATCTCTAGGGGCCCCTAGGGGCCCCCAAAATCGCTTTTAGGCCATTGGGGGCCCCCGGGGGGCCCCCAAGGGAAGCAGGGGCCCCTGGGGCCTCGGGGGGCCCCCTTCTGGGGCCCCCTGGGGGCCCCTGGGGGCCCCTGCTGCCAAAGTCACCCACCGTGGGGCCTGGGGCCTCGGGGGGCCCCCCAGAGTTTGGAAAGCTGGAGCTTCTGCTGGGGCTGCTGCAGCTGAGGGTACTTGTTTGGGTTTGGGGGCCCCCGGGGGCCCCTGGGGGGCCCCCGGGGGCCCCTGGGGGGCCCCCAGGGGCCCCCAAGGAAGCTGCTGAGAGCATCTCCATGAGGGTACGCAGCGGGGTGGACCCTTGCTTCCAGAAAGATGCTTCAGTTGCTGCTGCTGCTGCTGCTGCTTCCCCGCTGCCCTCTGCTGCAGCACCTGCTGCAGCACCTGCTGCAGCACCTGCTGCAGCATCTCCTACAGCGCCTGCTGCAGCACTTGCTGCAGCAGCTGCTGCTGCTTCCTCCCCTGCGCCTGCTGCTGCAGCAGCCCCGAGGGAGGGGCCCCAGGGGGGGCCCCCAGGGGGGCCCCCAGAGGCTAGCAGGCGCGGCAGCAGCAGCGGGAGGGGGGCCCCCTCAAAGCCCCTGCGGCCCCTGTGGGCTCGCTGCTGCTGCTGGTTCAGTCGGTATATATGAGTGCAGCAGGGGGGCCCCTGGGGGGGGCCCCCCTGTTCTGCTGCTGCAGTTGGGGGCCCCCTGGGGGCCCCCAGAGTCAAGGAGAGTTCTGCTTCGGATAAGTCTTCATCTGTTTCTACATACAAAGACAAGTCCCCCGTTGCTGCTGCTGCTGCTGCTGCTGCTGCTGCTGCTTCTGCTGCACCTCCGCCTGACTCAGGTGCTGCGTCCGGGGCTCCTGCAGTGTTTGCTGCAGCAGCAGCAGCTGCTGCTGCTGCTGCATCTACGTCTGCGCCTGCTGCTGCGTCGGGGGCTGCTGCAGCCTCTGCTGCTGCTGCTGCTGCTGCTTCCTGTGCTGCACCTGCTGCAGCAGGGTCCCCTGCAGCAGACGCTGCAGCAGCTGCCATGTTTCCTAATAGCTGTTTCCAAACTCTAAGGGCGGATAAACCCTAGGCAAAAAACCCTAAACCCTCAAGCCTAAACCCTAAACCCTAAACCCTAAACCCTAAACCCTAGGGCACTAGCTGCAAACCCTAGAATCCCTGGTCCAAGCTCAGGGGCCTCTCTACGCAAACTAATTCCCCTAAGCGGCCTAGGGGGGCCCCCAAACCCTTATTTGCTGCTGCTGGGGGCCCCTGCCAGTGCCTGCCAGGGGCCCCACTTCTGGCACTTTCTTACCGACAGGGGCCCCCCAAAGCCCCCTTGCCCAGCCCGCTGTGGGGCCCCCAGTGCCCTTTTAGGGGCCCACGGGGCCCCAGGGGCCCCCCTGTCCTTTTGTGCCTGAGAGGGCCCCCGGGGGCCCCGTGCCCTGCAGGGGGGCCCCTGTGCTGCGAAAAGCGCCCAAAAAAGGGTACTGTGGGGCCCCCGGGGCCCCTTAATGGCCCCACACTGAACCAGCTGAGGGAAAGACTCGCTGGGGGCCCTGCGGCTGCTTCGGGGGGCCCCCAGCGCGTGGGTGGGCCCCAAGGGCTTGCGGGGGCCCCCCTCTGCACCTGGGGAATGCCAACAGTTAAATTGTGTGTTTATTTATTTAGTTTTAAAATGTTTAATTTAAATCAATTAATGCTTTTTAGCTATAATTGAGCTCAATGGCTTGCAGAAAGGCAACAGAGAAAGGGGCTTGGAAGGCTGCGGCTGCTGGTACTGCTGCCGCTGCTGCTGCTGCTGCTGCTGCTGCTGCTGCTGCGGTGTCGCGGGCCCTGCCGCTGCTGGCCATATTGGTGGGAAAGCGAATTAAATTATGCAAATAAAAATAAAAATAAAAATAAAATTTAAATAAGAATAAATTAAAAGTTCATGAGCTTTCGGGATGTGCAGGTGGGCCCGAGATCGACGACCAACAAGCCGCAGCAGCAGCAGCAGCAGCAGCAGCAGCAGAGCAGTAGCAGCAGCGGCTTCCGCAGCTGCTGCTTTGAGAACTCCACTTTCTTCCCTATTTTTCAGATTATTTGAGTCATTTCTGTCAAATTATTTCCTTGTTAACTTCAAAAACCCCTTGGTTCTGCCCGCCTGAGGGGCCCCCGGTAGCTAACCAGGGGCCCCGGGGGCCCCCGGCTGCTGTAACGGGGGCCCCCCACACCCTTCTGTTAGTTTAGAGTTTCCTTGCAGGTTCTTATACACCTTCTATGCTTTTCCTTTTGAACACAGCGAGAAGAGCAGGCCCTGAGCCCTAAACCCTAAACCCTAAACCCTAAACCCTAAACCCTAAACCCTGCAGCATCGACAATGCCTTCCTCCCCCCCCGAACCGCCTCAAGACTCAGGTGTGGTTTTATATGCTGAAGGCGCCTTAGACCCTCACTTCAGGGGCCCCCTGGGTCCAGACGGGGGCCCCCCTGGGGGCCCCAAGGGGGGCCCCCCGGGGGGCCCCCAGGGGGGCCCCCAGGGGGGCCCCCGGCCCGCCCCGCTGCTGCCACCCTTCTCTGCTTCTCCTTATGTGCTAAAGGCAAGGCCAGGGTTTTTCTTGCCGGCCCAGAAGCTGAATCCAGCAAAGATGTATATGCAGGACTACCTGCAGCAGCAGCAGCAGCAGCAGCAGCAGCAGCAGCAGCAGCAGCAGCAACTGCAGCAGCTGCAGCAGCAGCAGATGGAACAGCTGCAGCGCATGCAACAGCTCTGGGCCAGAGCCAGCCACCTGCAGGGGGGCCCCCAGCAGCAGTGGGGCCCCCCCTCTGATATAAGAGAAGAAAGGGGGCCCCCGGGGGCCCCCTCGCGACAGTCTGTGGAGGCAGAAGAGAGGCAAGTCCCCAAACCCTAAACCCTAAACCCTAAACCCTAAACCCTAAGCCTCACAGTTTGCACTCAGGCAGCAGCGGGCGCTCACATGGAATGTGGCAGGGCCGGGGTTTACGATTTAGGGTTTGAGGTTTAGGGTTTAGGCTTTAGGGTTTAGGGTTCAAGACTTGGGGTTTAGGGTTTAGGGTTTAGGGTTTAGGGTTTAGAGTCGGTGTCTGGTGCTGCAGTGTCCCGAATGGCTCAGAAGGCTCCGACTGTGGCGTATGGCTCTATGGCAACTGCCCGGTAAGCCTGGGGTTTAGGGTTTAGGGTTTAGGGTTTAGGGTTTAGGGTTTAGGGTTTAGGGTTTAGGGTTTATTTTGAGACAACGAATATCTTTGGCTAGACGCCTATTGGCTACGATTTAGGGTTTAGGGTTTAGGGTTTAGGGTTGTTTGTTTGCACAGCTTTGCCTTTCTCGCGGCCGGCTGACTCCCTCGTGTCCGAAAGCAGAACCAAAGGCAGCAGCAGCAGCAGCAGCAGCAGCAGCAGCAGCAGCAGCAAAGGGGGGACCCGCAGCTGCTGCAGCAGCTTCGCCCCCCTGCAGTACCCTGGGGGGCCCCCCCTTGCAAGCCAAACAAGGGGGGCCCCCCTTGAGTTCCTCGAGGGCCCCCAAAGATAAAAGCAAAAGGCGCAGCAGCAAAACTAAACGCAGGACTCCCAGCCCTCAGTACCCTGGGGGCCCCCTCAGGGGCCCCCCTGGGGGCCCCCTAGGAGGGACCCCCTCGGGGGGCCCCCTGAGGGGGCCCCCAGGGGGCCCCCTGAGGGGGCCCCCTAGGGGGGCCCCTGGGGGCCCCTTGAGGGCCCCCAAAGCGAAGGTGAGGGGGCACAAGAGGGAAAGTAAAAGCGGATTTGGTGGTTTCGGAAATGGCAAAACTAGAGGATGGCCCAGCAGCAGGTCCAGCAGCAGCAGCAGCAGCAGCAGCAGGAGCAGCAGCAGCAGCAGCAGCAGGGAGCAGCGGCGGCGCAAGGTGCAGCAGCGGCAGAAGCACTTGAAGCTTTTGAGTCATTTGAGACAGGAGAGAACCCCCGAGGAAATCAGAGACAGAGAGTATGTTCTGCTGCTGCTGCTGCTGCTGCTGCATCTGCTGCTGCTGCTGCTGCTGCACTTGTTGCTGCTGCTGCTGCACCTGTGGCTGCTGCAGCATCTTTTGCTGCCGCTGCATCTGCTGCTGCTGCTGCACGTGTTGCTGCTGCTGCTGCAGAGTAATGCTTTGTCCGCGCGCTCATGTGTACAGTGCCTTTGTCCCTCAAGTAGCGTCGACACTACAACTAGGGTTTAGGGTTTAGGGTTTAGGGTTTCGGGTTTAGGGTTTAGGGTTTTGTTTTCTCAGGGATCGTCCTGTGGATGGTTTTATGAGGAATCTCGTAGGATTGGAAACGAACGAAATGAAGGAAATTTTGCTCAAGCTGTTGGATTGCAGAAGGTGCCTAAACCCTAAACCCTAAACCCTAAACCCTACACCCTAAACCCTAAACCCTCGGTTTCGTGCCATCTCATCATTTCGTTCCAGTATTCATATACAGTACATATATAATATAAACTTATTATATATTGCAAATATGCGTAAAAGAATATATATGAAAGCCAAACAAAAATATATTTGCCGAATTTGCATGCACATGCATGCACCAGTCCACACTCAAGTGTACGTACACCTGAGCTTCTAAGTAGATGAGTCTGGCCTTCAAAAAAGTTGTTGGCGAACTTTTATATCATTTCTTTTTAGACATTCATTTCCCTCGTTTTCTCGCACTTTTCCCCGCTTGCATGCATGCACTTGCATGCATGCATAAATGCATGCAAGTGCATGCACTTGCATGCACTTGCATGCACTTGCATGCACTTGCATGCACTTGCATGCACTTGCATGCACTTGTCCTTTCGCCCGTCTTTCTGTCTTTCTTCCTGCTCGGAGTTGGGAAAATAAGAAGTTTATTTTCCCCTCCAAGGGGGCGACAAAGAATGCATTTCTGCAAAACGACTTGTGCATTTTCAAGAGAAAATCAAAAGATAAATCAATTAATAATAGTTCTTTCAATGGCTGTTCACAAACACAAGTAAAAATACATTTAAATTCCAATTAATTACGAAAAAATCCCTTTCTTCTCTTAATTAAAATTTTCTTTTATTCATTTGCTGCTTTGCTGCTGCAGACTCGAAACTCAAATCCAATACGACCTGCAGCAGCTGCAGCTCTGCGACTCTCTCCTTTCCCGGGCAAACGCCTCTAAAGGGGGGGCCCCTGGGGCCCCTTCGGGGGGCCCCCTTCCCTCGGGGGCCCCTGGGGTCCCCGGGGCCCCTAACAACCCTGGGGCCCCCCCGGGGGCCCCCGGCGTTCCTGGGGCCCTTAAGGCCCCTGGGGCCCCTGCGGCTTTTGGGGCCCCTGGGACCATTGGGGTCCCTGGCGCCCCTGGGGCCCCTATGGCCCCTGGGGTCCCTGGAGCCCCTGGGGCCCCTAAGCCCCCTGGGACCATTGGGGCCCCTGGGGCCCTTGGGGCCCCTAAGTCCCCTGGGACCATTGGGGCCCCTGGGGCCCTTGGGGCCCCTGGGGCCCTTGGGGCCCCTGGGGCCCTTGGAGCCCCCGGTACGATTGGGACCCATGGGGCCCATGGGGCCCTTGGGGCCCCCACGACCATTGGGGCCCCCGGGATGCCCACAGGGGGCCCCAAAGGAGCCTTGGGGGCCCCTAAGGGCCCTTCGTCAGCCTTGGCTCAATCTCAGCAAGAGCAGCAGGGTCTGAAACGGGCTCCTTCGATCAAGGTCGCTAAGCAGCAGCAGCAGCAGCAGCAGCAGCAGCAGCAGCAGCAGCAGCAGCAGCAGGCCAAGAATGCCAACAACCAAGGGGGCCCCTCGCTAGTCGACGCTGCACTTATTGTGGGCCTACACCCCGGGGGGCCCTAAGAAATCTTCATTAGGGTTTTCAAACCCGAAATAAGGGGGCCCCCAAACCCTAAGAGGCCCCCACAACCCCAGAGAGGGGCCCCCAAACTCTTCTCTAAGGCCGCTGGACCGTAAGCAGGGGCCCCCAGGGCCTTTGGGGTTCCCTCAATTCCCCTGGGGGCCCCCTTGGGGGCCCCCTCAGGGTTCCTGGGGGTCCCCTCAGGGCACTGCGGGGGCCCCCTGAGGCCCTGCGGGGCCCCGCAGGGCCTCAGGGGGCCCCGCAGGGCCCCTGGGGGCCCCTGAGGGGCCCCCAGGGGCCCCAAGCGAAGGAATTTGCCGTGGGTTTTGGGGCCGCCCCAAGTGCAGCAGGCGCCGTGTGGCTCAAAGCCCCTAAGAAAGCCATTTTGGAACATTTCTTTTGGTACTTTTTTCTTGAAAAGAAGGGCTTGTTGAAGTCAGATTTGCTTCAAAGTCAAAGTCCTGGACTCACGAGCCTCAGGGCCCTTTCAAAAGCCAATTTGGCTCCAAAATTCAACAACGAAAATCTCCCGCTGGCCCATCTTGGGGCTGCTGGGTCTTCAGGGGGGGGGGCGGCACCCGCAGGTGCCCTAGGGGGCCCCCAGGCAACTACTGGGGCCCTCGGGGGGCCCCTGGGCACCTGTTGGGGCCCTCGGGGGGCCCCTAGGCACCTGTTGGGGCCCTCAGGGGGCCCGCAGGTACCCGTAGGGGCCCTCAGGGGGCCCCCAGGCACCCATACAAACCCTCGTGGGGGCCCCCAGGTACCCTGGGGGCCCCCCTCCCTTGAAGAGTGGCATTTTTTTGAGCTCGAGACACTGACATGGGGTTTTTCGAATAGTGGCTACACAGCGCAAAAAGTAAAACTCAATACGCCCTGGAGAGGGCTAAAGATTGAGTTGAAGGTCAGGTCGCAGGGCCGTTGCGGTGTCTGTACACCGCGAGGCCCGCGCCTGGTCAAGGCACAACAACTTGCATGCGCTGCATGCAAAGCCTCTGCATGCATGCACCTGCTGTGGTCACTTGGCGACTTTTCTCTCCTGGGTCCTTTTGTTTCCGCAGTTCATATGCGGGCCTCCTCAGTGCACATAAGTGGGACTTCGACATCTGCATGCAAAGTGGCTTGGGTGTGCACTGCTGCACAAATAGAACTTGCAGGACGCAACAGCCTCGCTCGCTCGCGCATGCGCGGTGCATGCATGCATGCGTGCATGCATGCATGCACGGTGCATGCATGCATGCGCATGCACGGCGCATGCATGCACGCGCATGCACGGCGCATGCATGCACGCGCATGCAGCGCATGCACTGGGCCCTTCTCCAGCCCCACACGCAGGGCCTGTGCACTGCACAGGCGCTGCGCACAAATGTGCAGAAAGGCTCTGTGGGGCTTTGGGGGGGCGCATGCAAGCAGCAGCCAAGTGTACGTACACCCGAAGACTGTTCCCCCTGGCTGTTGGGAGCTGCATGTGCACAGATATATGCACAAAGATAAGTTCTTGTTGCACGCAAAGTCCCAAAAGGGGCACAAAGTCTGCAACTGTATATGAGTACACATATACATTTGCGAAGAAGTACAAAAGGCAAATTCCCACGCTGCGCGCATGCACAGCCCTCGTGTGGGGCCCCGCAGGCAGATCTACAATGGGCGCTGCTGCTGCTGCTGCTGCTGCTGCTGCGCATGCAAGCGAGCTGGCCTGCTGCTAGCAAAAGAAGGGCAATTTCACTGTTTTTGGGGGGCCCCGGGGCCCCCGGGGCCCCGCGGAGGCCCCGCCGTCTCGCGCAAAAGAAAGAAAGCCGGAAGAACATGCAATTGGAAAAAGAAATGCTAAATCTGCAAAACAAGAAAAGAAATGTTACTCGCGCGCTGGCGGCGTGGAAGCTGCAAAGAATGGCCCAAATGCGTTTCTGCGTTTCGCAGTCCCGGGGCGGCTGCGGGACTTTACAGAACTAACACTTTCGTGCGAAGATACTACTAATTTCCACTCAAATTCGAAACGCATGCATGCAGCTGCATGCATGCAGCTGCATGCACGCAGCTGCATGCAGCTGCATGCACGCAGCTGCATGCACGCTGCATGCATGCAGCTGCGTGCACGCCGGCAGCTGCGCGCTGCCGCGGTGTATGTACACTCAGGACCCTTGCCCGCAAACACATTTCTCGACTTCTCTTCTGTCTTTCCCTCTTTTCAATTCAAGACAGAAGTCCTGCGGAGAAAGGGAAGCACTTTGCGTCCTCGCAGCCACGCCGGTGTCTGCTGCTGCTCTTGCTTCCCGCGCTGCTGCTGCTGCTGCTGCTGCTGCTGCTGCTGCTGCTGCGTCGTTTCTTGCTCCTTTCGCTGCTGCTGCTGCTGCCGCTTCGGGCAGCTGCTCGTAGACCTACAGTACAATGCCTGCGCACTGCAACGGCACCACCTATTCTTGCTGCTGCTGCTGCTGCTGCTGCTGCTGCTGTTTCAACTGGTCCGTCTCCGCCTCCGCAGCCCTCTCGTCTGCAGGCGTAGTTGACGGTGCTGCTGCTGCTGCTGCTGCAGTGGCACGCGGTGTTGCTGCTGGTGCTGCTTTCCGTTTTTTCTCCGCACTGCCTTCCTCAGTGCCCGGCGCAGCTGCAGCAGCAGCAGCTGCTGCTGCTGCTGCTGCTGGCGCTTTAGCTGGCGGTTGCGGGCGAGTCTGCGCGCCCGCTGGGGGAGAAGCTGCTGCTGCGGCGTTTGCCGCTGCTGCTGCTGCTGCTGCTGCTGCTGCTGCTGCAGCTGGGGTTGGGGGGGGAGTGGCGTCGGTTGCTGCTGCTGCTTCTGCGGAGTCTTCTGCGCTGGAGACGGGCGAAGTGTCTGCGTCGTCTGCTGCTTCGGTTTCGCCGCTGGGGGGCACTTGCGTGCTGGCAGCAGCAGCAGCAGCGTGCTGCTCGCCGTCGGTGAGCTCGCGTTGCTGCTGCTGCGCTGCTGCTGCTGCTGCTGCGGGGTCCGCAGCAGCAGCAGCAGCGTCTGCAGTGACCGCCTGGTCCATGAAGATGTTGGGAACCAGCCAGAAAGTGAGGGAAATCGGCAGCAAAGGACAAACCCCCATGGCCAGCCCTATGCCCAGCGGCAGCCCCGAAAAGTCGCACGCGGGGCCCCCGGGAGAAGCCAAAGTGCGAACGCCCAGCAAAGTGAAGCACAAGAAGTTGCCGCTGAGTTTGGCCATCGACTGCGCGAAGTTCTGCAGCCCCGCGACCACTGCGTACATAGTGCTTTCGATGTTTTTGGGACAGAGTCTGGAGATCAGCACGCAGCCAGGCATGAAAGCCCACATGGAGGCCACTTCTTCTATGATCGAAGCTGAACAGAAGTACCAGGCCTTGTCAGGAATGCCCAATCGCCGGTTCCAACGCAACACCATCGCCACGTCCAGCAAACTCGTCAGCTGCTGCAGCACGGAGGTCACCAGGAAAGCCCTGCGGAAGGTCCAGCGGGACACGAAGCGCTGGAAGAGCGCCACGCCCACGAAGGCGAAGACCGACTGCGCCAACGCGTTCCAAGTCAACAAGTAGCTCCAGCTGAAGTGGGGGCCGTCGGCCACGCAGTCGGGCCCGGCGCGGAGCCAGTAGGAGAACTGCGAGGAGATGTTCGGCACCAGCCACCGGCCCAGAAACATGTACAGCACTGGCTTCGCCAGGTGCGCGGGCATTGTGCAGGCCACTGTGGCTGTTATGCACACTCCCGAACAAAACCAGTAACAAATCCCCACCACGTGCATGCGGTCGCTCAACAAACCCGCCACCATCGACCCAAACGCGCACGCCGTCAGGCACAACGCGCACGCAAACAGACGCCCGTGCTCCCGCAGCAGCACGCCCTGCAACGCAGCAGCAGCAGCAGCAGCAGCAGTTTTCAGCAGCAAAACGCGAATAAAAACAATTAAAGGGCTGCAAAATGCTCGGGAAGTGCCACTGACACGCGACGCACCTTGAAACGCTCCGGCTTCGGCGTGTACGCCTCGCCCACCACCCCCGCGTGCGACTTCCACGGCCGAAACGGCCACGGCCACACCAGCAGAATCAACTGCTGCGCACACAGCGGCATGAACGGAGCCAACACCACCTGGAAAGGCAGGTGGTCCACCACGGGCCCCACCCACACGGCCTGCGCGAAGGTGCCCACGGAGGAACACAGCCACACGAAGGAAGTCAGCGAGGCCCCCGTGTGCGGCTTCTCCGCCATCTTCCGCGTGTAAGAACCCTCGCACAACAAGTCGTTGAAGCTCGCCTGCACCATTATCAAAAAGAAACCCGCGACTGCGATGCCCATCGTCAGCCGGCCCGCCGAGGCGATCAGCAAGATCGAGCCCACCACGCCGCTGCTCGAAGCCAGCAGCATGTACGAACGCTTGTGGTAACCTCCAAGTGCAAACAAGTCCGAAACCGAACCCACAATCCCCTTCACGCTCCAGGGAATCATGAACAGCGCCGTCGCCACGCTGTGCTGCTCCGCCGGCAGCTTCAGCACCTCCCGAAACACGGGAGTCGACGCCGCGATCGCCATGTGGTAAGCTGCCCCCTTCAAGAACAAGTAGTTCGACATCAGGCACAGCAACAAAGACACTCCAAACTCCATGTGCAAACGCCGGAAATACAGCGCCGGCGACCGACACGGCCGCAGGAACAAACGCCCGCAGAGGCTCTGCGAACCAGCTGCAACTCCCGCCTCGCCAGCCTCCGAAGAGGACTTCGCCGGCGCCGGAGCCACCGTGGGCAACTCCGCTTCATTTCTGCACAGAAAACCCCGACAGCGCGGCACAAACTGCCGGATCCTGCACTGCGAATCGCTAGCCAGCTAGTTGCGAAATGCGCCGAATAAGAGCTGGAAATGCAAGAAATACGGAAAGAACGGAGCGAAATAATGTAACTAAACGCCTCTACGTCGATAGGGGATGCTGGAAGCTACAATTTGAGGGTCCTTGAGGCTTACTTTGCCAGGTCCTCTAGTGCCGCCAGTTCAAGTACGGCATCAGACAGATCTGGTGCCGGCAGTGCGGCTGCATTCATTTTGAAGTTTGTCGTTGAAGAATTGTTTGACAGTTGTTGTTTTCTTTGTTCGGTTCTTTACATTTCCACAAACCTCTGTTTCGGTCCCGCGAAACGCAATAGTAGCTGCAGCTGTTTCCGCCGCTACTTCGTGGACAGCGCTGCGGTGAGCTCGGCAGCCGCTGCCGTTTCAGCGTCTTTTGCGGGTCAAAACAGCGCGAAGCTTCTGGAAATTAAAGAAAAAGAGCAGGGTAAACAGACAATATGACCGCCTTCTGCAATGGCGAAGAGAACGAAGGAGAACAGCAGTGGAAACAGCAGCAGCCTGCGGAATCTCACGGGTCTGGCGAGCGAAAGACACGTATAAATGCTTATCTTAGCTGCACAATGAAGTAACAATCTGAATCTAGGATCATAAAGGAGGATCTTAATGCTCAAAGCCCAGCCGCAACGCTACTGCGACTGAAGTGGCCCCGCGAAGATGAGCGAGAGGCTTAGTGTGTGACAATGCGAGACGGGAACTAGTGATAAGCGTGAAGAAGAGCTTCTCACCCAATGTATTCGTCTACGAGAATCAGCAATGACAAAGAGATATGGGAAAAGAAGGGTAGCAGCCGCTCCAGCTAAAGGGTGAGCCGTGGCTGTGAGCTGCAGCGGCTGGGACCGCTGGTGGGTGGGGCGCGCCAGCGGCGATTTGGCCTTCTTCACAATTATTTCGGGAACAAAGGCCGCACTTCTTGGTTTATATGATACATATAAAAGCGCCATTTAATCCTTTGCTCTGACCAGCTCATTGGCCGCCAAGATTCCAACTTCTGAATCGGTTTCCATCTGTTTGCATGAGCTCTGTGCGTGAATTATGAGACACCAGCCATCTACCACTGTGTCCCTGAAACGGCACCTACACACTGCAGGCTCGTAATTGTTGTACCATGTCAACCCGGCCACCACCTACTGCCTGAATACTTCACGACGAGAGCTTGTATTCAGTTGACATCCTTCTGCATGCGATACACGTAACTTGTGCTGGAATGACAATTGTAGAAGGTTTTGTAGCCGCGTACGAGGCTTCTGTCTCGTCACTGAAGCCCTCTAACCCTGCGGATCTGCTCTAAAGGAACGAGGGTCCCGAAGGAAGGCAGCTCCGAACTGGAGTTTCATTCCACGCATCTCGCACTCCAAGGATAGTGCAATACGGCTGCTCGGCACGGCAGCCAGTGCGTAGTTCCGCTTTACCGTCACTCCTGATGTTCATTCGGTGATGTGTCAAGTAAGTAGTCTACGAATTGGATCTATAGCTTGCTGCTGCAGCATGGTAACCTGTGGCAACGCAGGCATCGCATACGCGGTAGTCAAATCTGTGCTTTTGCTAACGAAGCAGCAATACTGCGAAAGCATGCATTTGTAGATAAGAGCGTCATTGCATGCAGTATGCACATGATGTGAGAAGAGAAGGCTATATAATGCAGAGAGAGCGAGTGAAACTGTCACAGTCACGCTGAAACTACATAGCAAAAGACGGAGTTTATGGTCAAATCGCAGAAAAACTACGTCGGCAAGAGAGCTTTATTGTAATTCCAGCCTCGCTTTTGAGGCTGCCTGAGGCTGCGTAAGAGGGATATGTACAACAATAGGTGAACCGTCCTTTTCGACATTCCACTGAAGTTCACGAGCTGGATTGACTTGGCGCACCACAGCTCAGCAAGTCTCCTACAGCTAGGCTATGTCCTGGGCAGCTGATGCAGCGCAGTGCGAGAATTCAGATACTGCTGTGCAGGGAAGCAAGCTGGGCAGAAAATAACGGCTTTGACTGTTTGCCAAAAGCCAGAAATGCCTTCTTCAGACTTGCATGTCCCGCACTCGTTTGGCCGTGGCTTCTTTAGAACACATGAGAGAGGCACTGAGTGGAATGTGACACGCAAACACATCGAAAACGACGCACAGAGGCAACGGCGTGTGAAGAGGAAAGCCACGAGCCTGCAGCTGAAAAAGCCAGTTTGCTGGTCTTGCCAAACCGTTGCGCTGCGCCAGGCTAGGCCGCAATGAACAGTGAGTGGTAAATTCAAACCAGAGAGCACAATATAGGTGTAGCTTCAGGGCTGCAATTCATGTAAGGCTGCTAAGGTGTCTTGTAGCTACTGTCACTGTAGTAATATTTGCCCTTCGCGACTGGGCGAGCAAATGGGATTGTGCTGTTTGTAGAAGTGTGCTCTTTTTGTTTCATTAGAAACCCCGAAGCTACTGAATATCTTCAAAAATATTTTATTTGGATACATTTTCAGCATATTCATGTTTGTGGGTTGGGTCCTCCATACCCTCGAGAGCTGGAAGTCAGAAAAGCAGTATTTTATTTCTTCAGGCATCCGCGAGGCAGCCAATCACCAGCCCTTGTTTCTCCCTGTGGGCAGCGCATCTTGCCACGCGTTTCGCTAGCCTTCAAGAGCTCTGTAGAGTTTTAAGTAATTTTATCAATGCCGTTGTGGGTCGTCCAAGCAGCCTCCTGCTTGTACGCCCTTGTAAAGATAGCAACTCAGTGGCATTTCCGTTTGGATCTTCTTATGCATGTTTGAGTATTAATACAGTGCTGTCTGGGCCGTCATAAGCGGATTTCACTACATAGTTGTGGCAGGTTGAGCAGGCTCTGGGGGGCGGCTCAATCCCTCTACAGAGCTTCTGTGAATTCGTGCGAGTTATTGTTATTTGCTAAAGTTCGAACGACCAACCACTAAAGTGGCAAATAGATCTCTCCCGCTACCAAAGATCTGTACACACTGTTCAAGCTTTCGTGTTGTTGGGGGCACCAAGGGAAACGGGGCTGCTGCGCATTTCGCAAGTTGGGCGTCCAGCCGCCACATTTGAGAACTCGAATAAAGGCGATGTTAAAGGCAGCATTAAATTGTTATAAATACTTGACTTTCAGTAGAGCACTGGCTTCAAATAGGCTCGCTCTGTCACTGTCACACTCATACGTTGGAAACCTGCGCGCTGGTCCAGAGTGTAAAACTAGTTTGCACCCCTCACAAAGTCTGCAAAGAAAGCACCAAAAAGTCACCGGCATTTTAAAATTGATTTAACTTTGTATCTAATTATCGTGAGCATTTTCCTGAATGGTCTTCATGTTCCCCAATCACCACTGTGGGGGCACAGCTCGCACACTGGCCCTAACGAACCCATTTTGCCTGTAAAACTCATGTCTGCCTTTTACATAGAGCGAGCTTACGAGGTGCTGTGCAGTGAATAAATAATTTTTCCAGATTTGCCAGGCAATAGTATGATATGCTTGTCGTGAGGGTGTTTTGGCGGGGGCCTGGTGGCTGGGGAATCATGAAGTAAAGGATTGTTAACGCGTCGAGCACCACAGTGGACATGCTCTGGTTTTCCTTTGCCTCCACTCAGTCACTAAGTCACTAAGCTGCCTGCATTTGATAATATAAGAGACCCGTGGAGAGTCCTGATTATGTATCGCCGACGCGGTACCCACAGTGAGAATACGGCTGGGTTGCTGCGAAGCAGCCTTGCCTTTCTACTCAGTGAGCGTGCATACAAAGGGACATGACCGCTTCTCGCAAAGCCTTCGGCTGGCTACTGCGATCAACTCGGCAACGCCTGAACAGAATACAGGCCATGCGGTAGGCCATGGAGCTGGCTGTTGCTCGCATATGCTAGTTCTACGCGAACGTTGATTTACGCTTTCGCACCTGTTTGCATACGTGATCTTTATCGTGCAAGCAGGTGGGCGTCAGTGTTGCAGTCTATTCCCCTGTGTCACGCGTATTGCACCTTTTAGAAGAAAGGGAAGGGCGAAGGTTGGGCCAGCCAATCCTGCGCCAGAGCTAGCGACTTGCCGTCACTCTTCGTTTTTTCACAAAGATACGAAACATCATTTCACTCCTTCATCCCAACTTAGTGAGCGCAATTTATGTTCCATTAGCTTGAGCGAAACCTGTTGCAATCATCAGCTCTGCTACCTCTTCCGCAGTCTTCTATTAGGGGAAAAGTCCAGCGTCAAGATCGGTTATGGAACGTCGAGAATCGTTGAATAGTAGCACAACGTTTGGCATTTCGTTTTCTTTCATAGCAAGAGAGCGTTGCTCCTGCGAGAGATTGCACTGCTCTGGGCTGCACCCAATTTTGCGAACCTGGCTCCGCGTTAACGCTATCTATCTGTGTGCAAAACTTTCTTGGCTTTAGCTCTAACAAGCCAGAAGCAACTGTTCAGGAAAAGCGGTTTAGTAAGATCGGAAATCTGAAAACTCAGGTATAATTTAAGGGTAGAAATGGACTGTTCTCCCTGAGGGTGTGGGGAACAGTGTAGTGCGGCAGCACAACAATACGAAGAAACGAGCTCGAGAAGCTGAAACATCCACAACTGTAATTTTAAAGTGCTATCTAAGAAATATTAGTCGAGGACACCTGATAGTTGTTGCAAAGTAGGCATGCTTCTCTACAGACGGGTCAGTTCAAGGGGCTCGCAGTGTTGGTGCATCCATCCAATGCACACCGAGAAACAGCGCTGGTCGTTCAGAACACTAATAATGACTCATATGCTCATTTATATATTTTAATGGTAATAAATTTATGCAAACAGTCAGTAGTACCTCTTTAAGGGCTATATTGCTTGCTACACAGCGTCGCTGCACGCTACGGGATTCTTGCCAGTGCAGAGTCTGGGCATTGCAGAACCATCTGTGCTCTGCACAAAATGTCCTGCTATGCTCAAAAGTTCAGTCTCTCAAGCAAAACGAAGCTTACCAATGTCCTGCACTTCATTTACTTATATTACCCTCGAAGACCACTCACTCGGTTTTCTGCAGTGCTCAACACTAAATGGATAGTTTTTGTGCACTGTGCCACAAGGCGCGGAGAACAATTGTAGTTCCCCTTTGGGTTGTTAGAGCTGCCCTCTATCCTAAAAAGCGTGTTCTGCGTTTATGAACTAAGTCATAGCAGTTTTATGAGATCCTTGGAAGTATATCTAGTCGAGTCTGAGGTAGGCAAATGAGTGGAGCCCGAGCAGGAGCCGTTTCACCTGCTTTGCCTCTGTGCAGCTAGGCTGCAAGGCATACGACAGGGCTCCCCTAGTTGTTGCTATATTCCTCTGTTGCCTTATGACTGTCGCAAACTCATTCCTTTTCAGTAGGTTTCCAAAGTGGGCAAGCTCCTCCCGGCTCAAGGAGCCCGCCTAGTGGGATTTTACCTTGCCCAATACTATAGCTGTTACAACTAGCTGATCCTTTATTGCATTGAATATGACGGCAGAAGCATAATCTCCAATGACCCGTCCAATAGCACAAATCTAATCAAGAGCCTGCAGCTTTGTATAGCGGTGCTCTTCAGTAACCAGTTGCGGCTTTCGCGAGCTCGTTTTCGAGTGCCTGCTACGCCATTTGTCGCTCCGGCCAAAAATCCCAAATTAACTGGCCCTGCCCAGTATATTCACAGAGAATTTAGCCAACACCATAACACAGCCTTCAATAGACCCGCTCCGGGTCACTAAGGTCACCTGGTGCGGCGAAACAACGCTAGGCAGAAGCGTGAGCCCCTGCATGGCATGTGCATCTGCATACTTATGTGAAATAACCAAAGATGCCGACTTTAAGGAGGTTCGTTTCCAAGCGAAACAACTCTGCTTGCGCGGCGTGAAGGGAAGCTTACTGATCTTGGATCCGTGTATCTCAAAATTAGGCATTTTGATATGAAAATGTGATTTTCGAATGGTTCCCTGCCTCAGAACGTGGAGAAAAGCAGCCTAGCACCTCAGTGGAGATGTGTCCCTTATCATCCTACGGCCCCTTCGATATAAGCTCACTCTGGCTTCCCCTCAGGTACCTCCCTCCTGTCTTGAACTACCGACCTTAGTCGACCAGCAGTCTTATGTAAAGCTTCATTTTACTTTCCCGTGTGTTGGAAGATCGCGGCAAGTGTTGTGCGTGCATGTTCGTCCCCTGCAATTGCACGTAGAACAACACATGAGCAAACGCTACAGAGGGCCAGCACGTGGGCATGCTGCTTTTGCTAAGAGGCGGTGCACCGTATAAAGCATTCTTTAAGAGAAGGCCACATCCTTCATTGACGATGACCTCCGCCCACCGAAGGCATATGGAAACGTACCCTTGAGAAATAAGCAATACAGCCCATTCATAAAGGCATGGGAGGCTAACGTACGAGGATTCTAGTGTGTTGAGTGTGCTCATGAGAACACGATACACACCACTGCTAAGGTCAAGTACTCCGATGATCTTGTTTTCACGCGTCTTGTTCGTAGGAATATCAGTTTGCGGCAGACGACACTTTGCTGAAAGTGTCGTGTTTATCCATGGTGATGAAGGCTGCGCTATCCACAGAAATGAAGGAGCTTCACTGTCCTTCAAGACGAAAGAAAGCTGATAACGGTATGCTGGCTGTTGATGGTGTGCCGAACCCGTTTGGCCAGCCAGCGAAGATTGAGAATACTTTGCTGCCTGTTTACTGTATAGTTAATCCTTTAGCTAAACGCAAATTTACTGACAATCATGGGTGCCGGTCATCCTGCAGCTACAGACAGTAAAACTTTCGTAAACCTTCATGGCGCTGTAACAGCAGGCGGGATGGCCTGTTCACGGTTTGTTCTGGGTGGCAATATTCATTTTTCCTTTTGAAAGCTCCAGATGATAATGAACAGTTTGCGAGCTTTAGGAGACAATGCCTGTGCATCCGTTTAGCCTGGTGTTCTCATGATGAGTGCAACATAGCCACAGAAAGGTTCGGCAAGGCGCAAACCGAAGGCGTTTATTTTGGAGAATTACTGAATGCAAGAACAGTATCCAGAACATCAAACGTACTTTAGACTAATGGCAGAGATAATGCACTAAAGGAAATGCTGAGAAAGTGAATCGAATTGGCGGCATGCGATGCCGTACGGATTTCTTCTGATGCAAGACTACTGTCAGGAAGTTCGGCGGACAAGACTCTGTCTAGCCGCAAATTCGCTTTCCTTTCGAAGAGCCGGTGGTATACAGTGCAGAATCCGCCCTGAGTGGTCTTGAGGTACTTCCTGTTAAAGCATTGCCTTCAGAAGTCATGCTTCCGCTGAACTACAGCTCCGTAGTCCACTTCGCTTCCTCTTTGAATTTTGAAGACAAGCTCCCTGGAACTAAAACAGCCATGTTTCTGTGAGCTTTACGGTCACAAGGAGTGGATGAAGGTTCCACAAAACTGCTCTTTCTTTCAAAAGCAGCACTGAGCTATAGCCATAAGCTTTTCTCTGCATTCAAAATTTGCGAAACTTTGGTGCGCTGAGTCAACACCCAACAAACGGTTTTAGGCCCCTTTTTATATAGCAAAAAATGTGGATGTAGTTCCACGAAGTTTATAGTTCCAGCCAACGCCACATGCTGCCGAATGCTTTTTTGGTGAAGGGTGTGCACAGTTTTGCCAAAGTAACTTGGTTAGAGTTAAGTGGTGTACTGCCGTCCTCCTCAAAAAACACAGCAGCCGCTGGTATTCTACATAAGGAAATGTGTCAGGCTACGAAGGCGCAGTGGTAATAGTAATAATTTCACTAGACGTTGGCGGTTCACGGCAGGGAACCGTGCAAGCCAGTCCTCGGTTGCTCCGGAATCATTTTTGGGGTTTCCAAATTTATTGGTCTACCAGCCTTAAAATGAGCAGTTTGATGCAACACGCATGTGTGTGCACCGCCCAGTGCACAGCTGCTTAGTGCCCCAGCATATCACCAACGCACACGCAGCATGTATGCTCAAGGGTAGCTCACTTGACACCTAACCGGCATCCCATTGAAACGCCAACGTTCCTTTGGGACGTTTTTGTCTAGGTTGTCGCACCGGCATGACTTACCAGCGAGAGCTAGCTATTTCGTGTGCGTTGCGGTGCCCAGTCCATATTCTGACGCCACATAGAGATATAAGCGGACCCTCATGGCCTAGCTGATCTGTTATCTTACCCGCGCTTTACACATTCAACTGAAACATGACAAGTCGGAGGTATTGTGTGGCAAAGACGCAGCAGTCGTCTGCTTCTCTTCTGCATTGGCAACAAGTGTCTGTTTGTGTCTGTTACAGCACTCAGCCGTGTTCCCCATAACAGCACTCAGCTGTGCTCTCCATGACAAACGCAGTCCGTCACTCATTTGTACAAAAATTAAACCATTTCTTGGTTTGTTATATGCAGTTGGGTAATCAATTTCGTGTCATTCCCAGCTCAAAAATCTTCTTTTCTCAAAGATGCTAGTGATACGCACTTACGGAGATAATGTATCATAAAGAGCCAAGCTTAGGCCAATTGGCCAGTGCTGCTTGAATGCGCGTCCGGAAGCGTCTTTCTACGTATGTTACTCCGTTGATTCATGTTTGGCTATTTGCATAACTATTTGTCCCCATCCTCGGAATTTATTTCGCAGCCGTCTTAGTACGGTGACAGAAGCCACAAAACGTAGAACCCGTGCAATTGAATGAGCAGTAGTACGTAGGTTTGAGCTTAAGAGTTGCCGTAGCAAAGTGAAGCACTTTGCAGTCTGCCCCATCCTGACAACAACCAAATGCAACAGCGAAAGTCGAATGACTTCGCCTCCCTCTCTACGCAGCATTCAATGACCTCAAAAGAGGCACTGAATGCAACGGGAGCTGTCCATAAAGCTTCCCGCCTGGTCCATTGCACTGTGCAGCCAGACGCACAGCTGAGCCCAAACGCATAAGGCGGATTTTAGGGCTCTGCTAAACTTATCAAATGTCCTCCACGCATGAAAATAACAGAGTTTCACCTCGTCCAAACCGGGTCATGAAGATCACTAGACGCAGCCCAAAGGCATTGACGCTGCGTAGGGCAGGCTTTTTTCTGGGGCTTCGCAGGGCTATGATTCCGATCAAAACAGAAGAGCTCATGGGAATAGAAGCTGCTACAGCCACTGTGTATCTTCGTTTTATGCATGACATTTTGACCGAACGAAGAACCCCGGTGCCCTCCTCCGGGCGCTGCAGCGGGCAAGCTTCAAAGAGGAGCTCTTAATTTTGGCATTTACTTGCACTTTTGGCTACTGCAGCACCTGCTGCTCATAGTTCAGCTCCTATCTCCTGCTGCCACAGTAATCTTTTCTGCCGCTGTGCTGCTACCACTGCAGCGAGAGACTTCTCGTGTACCTTAGCAGCAAAGGGCTTGTTGATAAGGGTCTTCTAAGGTCCCAGTAGCTGTGGCTCCTCCTGTGGGCCCACAAAAGTCCACCTGTCAAATCTGCGCTGTCTATAAGGACATCACGACATTTGCGGAGGGACCCAGGTGGCTGCCGAATCCCGTTTGAATGCATCGACTGTGTGCTGGTGTTGCTGCTGCTGTTGCTCCTGCAGGTGTAGCTGTCAGATTCTTCTGCGTACATTGCCCTTGCAAGGTTCGTGCAGCTCTCCCTGAGCTGAGCATGCTTGGCGCTGGATGAGTTTCTCTGGGCTGCACCTGTTGTACTACTTAGGGGTCTCCTAGAGAGGCCCCAAGGCCAGGAGCTCCATGGGTACTCGTCGTCTGTTGACTCGCGCCAGTCTAGCGCCTTACAGGGGGCATACTGAGACGCCCTGATGCTACTGAGCTGCGGATCTGACTCGCAGCTA
Source organism: Eimeria necatrix (assembly GCF_000499385.1). Taxonomy (NCBI): domain Eukaryota; phylum Apicomplexa; class Conoidasida; order Eucoccidiorida; family Eimeriidae; genus Eimeria; species Eimeria necatrix. The sequence goes on from NW_013654993.1 coordinate 30,478, forward strand.
TCCGGAGACATCCCAAGTTTCTGCTGGGGCCCTTCAGTTGTTATTCGAATGTCCGGAATGGCCACTTTAGGGGCCCTTCCGGGAGAAAGGCCTCTCGGTGAATCGGTGAACGAGCCACGGAGAACCCAGGTACTGGGTGGCGGTGGCGGCTTTGGGCTGCAGAAGCCTCTTGAGGCTTCTTCATTGCCATTTGAAGTAAAAACGGAGCCTGCCGTTGCCCCAGTTGCAGTTGTTACTGTTTCTATTGCTGCTGATTCGCCTGCACTGTCATCTGGGCAGTAAGGATGCTCGGGTCCGTCTGAGTCGGAGGTGCTGAGACTTTTGTACTCGCCCATCCCTCCATGCTTGTGCTGATGGTTCGCTGAGTGATGGCCGTGGTTGCGGCGCTCCTTGTGACTATGCTGCTCCTGTTCTTGCATTTTTAGAGCATTCTCCAGCTGTTGCTGCTGTTGGTGCTGCTGGTGCTGCGGGCGTTGTTGTTCCTGGTGCTGTTGCCACCTTGGTGGAATGTGGCGCTGCCTCCCTTGATGCATCCGACTTCCACACGCCCACGAGGGCCTTTTTTGTAGCGGTGATAGGTCCTCGTCTTCGTTGCTGCTGCGGCTGTGGTCACGATAGGGCCTGCAGGGAGGACCCCATGAGTATGCGCCAGGTTCCTCTTGACTGCAGTTCCAGGAGGAGCTCAGCGAGTCTGGGGACCCCAAGAGGCCCATGCTGAAGTGTCGAGGGGGGCGCAGAGGGGCTTCAAGTACTCCAGTCTCTAGGAATGATTGCACGCCTTGGCCAAGTTCTGATGAATCCTGTTCATTTTGCTCTTGCTGCTGCGGGTGCTCCGGCTGCCGCTCTTGCGGCTGCGGCTGCTCTTTCAGCTGCAGTTCCTCATCCTGGAACTGCTCCCGGTCCAGTTGTTGCAGAAGCAGCACTTTCTGCTGTTGTTGCCACTGCCTTGCTGCCTTCCAAGGGTACCGAGGAGCCACGCGATCCCCCAAAGACGATCCAGGAAGCAGCAGAAGCCCACGCGTCTCACCTATGTCTGCCTGCAGCGGGGAACAGCAAAAGATGAAGCATATCACTTACATCTTTGATGGGCAGCAACACTTCCGCTCTTCATAAGCAGCAGCAGGATGATGCTCTGCCAAAGGTTTGCTACGGCAGAGTCAACTTCCACACAGATAGTGCATGCACCCTCAGCAGCGCCTAGAATTAGTGTCGGCTTGAAGTTTACTTCATGCTTTGTCAGTTGGTGGGGGGCGTAAGCGCGACCATCTACAAGGAACCGCACCAGTAGGCGGCCTTTGACCACTGGAACAGGGCAAACATAGGCCCTGAGATATGACAAAAGCACAAACTTTTAGCTCTTGAACGTTAGCAGGACTCAGCATCCGACTGCGGATTTTAGTGAAAGGCCAAGGATTTGGGGCACCGTGCAGATTGCTGCCTCGGAGGAAGTAAACGGGCACCAGATGCTAGCAAAAGATGAGGACTGACCTCCTTAGTGGGCAAAAATGCATGGGTATTTTACGCTCCCATCTTGGCGGATCCGGAATGGATACCTCAGCCTGATACAAGCGCACATAAACTCACATGCATGAGCGCCAAAGGAGAAGTCTAACTTCTGCACGCTGAACCCAAGCAACGGAATTTTCTCTCAGCCACAGTGTCATCATGCAGCCTGAAATACGACCCTGTCGAAAAATGGCTCTACGAACAGCATGTGTGGTTGGAACAGCTGCTGTAATTTCTTCAGCGGTAGCGGCTGGCGCTGACTCATGTAAAACACCAGACCTCGTGCTTCTGCCCATTGGGCGGATTTTTCCACCGAATGACAGTCGTTTGCAACTCCTCCCCTAGAGCTTTTCGCAAGAGGAACCCTGAAACAAGCAGACTCGCATCTTCTCAAGATATTTTGTGACCTACCAACGAGACTCTTACCCAGCAGCTGGGGGCTAACAGACATGAGCTTCAGTATCGGGTAAAAGCGTCAACCCAACAGATTTGGCAGGCTGCGAATATATAACCTAGAGTGTAATGCGTGCGTGTCAGAGATCAGGGTTGAGGCCTCAGGGCTTACCTCTGAAGCACCTCTGCACTACACGTGCTGCCTCGTTTCTCAGCGCGCTCGTTGCGTCTTTCTAGTGTTCACAAAACACAAGCACTGAGTCCTAAACATCAAGCCCAAGTCAAAAAGCCAGCCGGTTTCGGGCCTCAAAACACAAGAAAACTAAGCACTTTCTTGTAAACGTTCACCATTCCACTGCAACTTGCAAGCCCACAAATCACGTATTGATCAAGCACGAGCAGTGGCATCACCATTAAATGTAAAGACCGAATTAGGGGATCCTCGTCTTACGAGCTCCTGTAGCAGCCTTCTTTCCCTTTCGAGCCGCCTTAGCCACGCGTTACTTATGATTGCCTGATAAGCAAATCGAGCACATAATGCAAAGTACTGAGTACGAAGGAGGCTTCAGCAGTTTTACATACTTTAGCAGCTTCCCCTAACTCGTACAAACACCGAAATAGTTGTCTCGGGATTTTGTTTCTTATGCTGCTGGGAATCACGAATTCAACGCCAAGAAATGCTACCCCTTTTTCTAGTTCGGACTTACGCAAGCCTGAGTGGGGCTCATTGGGGGTAATGGCTTTCCACAGCGTTGCGTTCGCAGCCGCTGCTTTACAGACGGTTCAATGGCCGCAGCGGCGGCCAATGATGATGTTGCATCTGTCATGATTGCCTTCTCGCTCCCATTGTCCTGCCAGCCCTTATCCATGCTGCCGCCGTTCATTTGGTAAAAGTTTCGCTGCAGTCAACCACTTCTACTGGGTTTGGAGTTGCACAGCGTTGCGCCCCTCTCACTAACCGTGCTGGACATACGTGGCGCCCCAACCACCAAACCTTTCGAATTACAGCTGGTTACCGCGGTGGCAATAATTGTTATTCCTGATCCTTCCGAGTCTCTTTGAACTCGCTAGGGTTTTATTTTTTACCAAAGTTTCGAAGTTGCGGTTGATGATTTCCACTGGAAATAGTCCACTTCTATATATTGGTGCATACCTCTAAAACTAGACATACATATCAATCTGTGCCCAAACTGATACGGAATTGACAAACCACAAGACCTTGCCACAACGCAAGGCAAACACCGTAAGGTTTCTTCCGGCAAAAGACTGCTATTCTCTGTCCCGTCCCAGCTCTAGGCCTTAGGCCTGACGGTACCTTCTTGGGAAGCAGCAATTTTCTTTAAGTCCATCTCCGTTATGCAGGAATAGCTGTTGTGCTCAGCACGTTATGTTTTGATTTTTTGAGCCGAGGGTACCCGGTCAAAAAAGGTTGTTCCCCGAACTTCAGAAGCCGCTGGACCCGAGAATGGAAGCTCCCCACACCTCAACTGCTGCGACTGCAATCAAAGAATTTGTTGGGGTGTCTGTCTACTCTTTAGCTTGAAAGATGCAGCTGCCCAAGCATGCTTGCTTCACCGCCAACGACAGAAGTGACGGCGCTAAGAAGCGTCGGCAACTCCAGGCTCGCATGCACAAAACAGGCATGGCTGTCACGAAATTTGGAATTTAGTGTTTGGAGTTTGGAGCTTCGAATTCATGGTATAGGGTTCCCACACTCGCCAGACGGACAAGAAGAGAACCACTAAACTTCGCTTTACGACCGTCCTTGGGGAAATTCTTCAAATAATCTTGGTGAAGTAGCCTTGAAAACAGTTTGACAAATGCCTGGGCAGTGAACTAGGGGGTGGATGCCCAGAAATTGCATTTGTTCTGGCGCTGCTCTCGTAGCTACGAGACGTCGCCGAAGGGCTCTGTGACTGGGTTCTCGCTCCGCGCAACACCACGAATTCCGTGGATTCTTGTCTATTCGCTCACGGTAGGAACAAATGATCAATGTGACAGAGGGGGAATTTCAGGACGATTTCTTGCGGAAAGAACCAATTGTAAGGAGCCCTCAGCCCCACAAAGCAGCACGGAACTTCCAACGGACCACTGCTTATCTGAGCCGACCACACAGGAAGAATAGGCAAAGACTTTCACAGGGTTTTTTAGCCCTATTAGCAAAGTTTTTATTCCCTCAAAACATGCAAGTGATAAAATGACCCACTTTGAAAATATTTCACCTAAAATCCCGCTCCAGTGGCACACCCACATTTGGATGCAACGCCCAGCCCAGGTCACCGACAGTACTGAATGCCGTTCGGCTGACTGAAATATGATCTCTGCATAACTGCCCTTGCAATTTTCTGTTGAAATATTTTTGTTCACTTTTGTTTAAGGTTTTATAGATACTGCCATCCTTTGCAGAGATCCATGTGCGTGTTTAGCCTCCGCCTGGCGTTTCCGCCATTGGGTGTTGCTCAGAGTGCAGTGGCATTCAGCTTAATGATACGATCTTCCTGCGTTATGACAACATTAAAGACTCAAATTTGGATTACTTATGGGTTTATTTTTGGCATCTCTTCGTAGTTGTGGCCGTAGCCCCAGCTTTGCAGTACCCTTGGCCTCTCCAGCTTCAAGTCTGTACATTCTGCTGTTACGGCTCCCACCAGAAATACAGTTGGCGGAGGCAGGAAGCCTCCACATGCAACGTAACTTATCACGTCGTCAACACAAAAGAGGCATGGTCTTCTGTATATCAACTACGACGTGGGCTTGACTCGTGCCCTCAAAACAGTTAGGATGGCAGCACGACCGGTTGTTCACGCCGCTTCCCTGAATTCATCCTAACCCAAAGCCCTTAACGCCTAACCATGAAATCGTTTAAGCAGTTACTCAAGTATCTGGTGCTTCCATGTGAGGCTCTCTCTTTTAGGCGTCTTCTCGGGCCACGGAATGCATGACGGAACTTAAAGACTGTCCAATTCAATTCCGATGCTCATAGACAGCTTTTCCGCCCACCAATATCTCCACAGAGATGCCTCAGCTCTTGGGGGTCAAGATCAGGGGAACCCACTTTGGCAAGAGGGTCCAGCGCCCTGAGCAATCACTGTGCACCGAGGTAACCCTCAGTCCATGCACAAACCATCAAACCATCACCCACACAGAGGGCAAAGAAACCACAAATCGTGGCAAGGTTTGGAGTATAAAGTACGGTTAGCTTTATTTTTGTGCCAGACCTTGGACAAGCCACAAAGAAACCAGAGACAAACTAACAAAACCACAAGCTGCGACGTCTGGTGGAAGCTGTTCTGCAAACGTGTGGGCATCGCAAGGCAGTGTGCTGCAAACTGTGTACTTACTCCACTTCATACCGTCCAGACATTTAAACAACTCTCTAAAATGGACAGGAAAAGTGATGAAAGCCACAAAAGCTCAAGTGTTCTCTTAGAATTCTACTGGCACGCGCTTGTACAGCCAACCACAGTGTTGCCCTGCACCTGCCTCCGTAGGCCTCATCGTGTTTCCTCCTCCTTTTCTTTCTGTCGTCATTCATGTAAATGTCCGCGTCTCTATCTCCCCCGCCCGTTTGTCTATGCAGTAGGACATGTTAAATGTGTCTCCCTAACGTTCTCCCTCGCTTTGAAGCCGCTCTTCTTCTTGCTTTTCTTCATGGAGGTTTGCTCTTTGTGTTCTTTCCCGTGCTCAGTTCAATGCAGTGCATCGTGTTTCTATATTATTTGCTAGTTCCTTCATATACGTGTGTTTCCCCCCACTTTCTCTGTAACATCTCAGTACCAAGTTGACCGAGCTCGATTGCTCTTCTGCAGGCATCTGGGTCTTGATGTCTTTCCTTCCTGACTCATTCAGCACTACATCTACATTCCTCAAAGCCACTGCAAACCACCGAACAGCTTGGCAAGCACGCCATAAGGCTCGCAAGCTTGGTGTCAGTTAGTCAACTCCAGCTACATATGTGACGTAACTTCAAATCGTTTTGCGGTGCCTCTTTTCCTGCTCTAATTAGCTCGGCAACCATAGGCAATTTATGACGTAGCTGCCTACACACTGTCTGCCTCCACTTTCAGCACTTCCAATAGCCATCTCAGATAACTCGGGGAGACTAAAGCTGCTGCTGCTGTCCCCAATCAGCTTCCATCTGCTGCACTGGTAAGTATTTCAAATTGGGCACAGTCCAGCGACAATGCGTACAAGAGCAAAACAACCAAACGAAGGCACCGAAAATGTCTCGTTGGACACGATTGTCAAACTAACAGAACCGGAAGCTGACAAACGATATTCTGCTTTAACAGGTTTATTTACAGCTATGAGCGTTGAAATGAAAGAGACGGCAACGCTAGTCCTTTCGTTGATGAGCTGCGTTTCCATTGAAGACGATGCTGAATGGCTTAGCCGTCAAGCTAGAAAAGCATCGCGTTGTCTTAGCCGCTGCTCGCAACCAGCACTGCCTCCGTTCAGCAAGAACAATAAAGCCCCGCAAACTTCTCCAGATGAGAAATGAGGACACTGGCGACGCCCGTGCGCAGCCGCTTTGAGGTGCACTGTGACAGAATACATTCCACTGCACCAGCTCAAAAAGCTGCAGCAGCAGCAATTGCTGCAGCAGTATCGCTACAGCTGCACCGCCTCCGCCTGGCCCTACACCAAGCTGTGAGAGCTTATTCAGCATTGAATCTAAGCGTGCCCTTCAGCGTGCAGCCCCTCTCCCTGCTGCTTTCAGAACGTCTTCTCCTGTCATCGCCTCTGTCCATTCGTGGCAGCCCCTTAATTATCAGCACTCCTTCGCAACGGCCACGGCTATCTGGGCTGGGCCGTCTGCGGGAGCCGTGGTCTCTTTCTCTTCTTCTACTATCCCGGGAGTAGCTGCTGCTGCTTGTGGAGTACTCGCTAGCTTCTTTTTCGGCGCGCATGCGCGGAAGGCTGCTGACCCTCCGCCAGCCTTTTCCTGTGTCGTCAGCACTTTTTTTCCTGCTGCTTTCAGCAACTTTCGACGTGTCTTGCGGCTTTATCTGCACCTGACCCTCCAACTGGACAGTGCCGGACCGCGGAGGGAACGCCACAGCGGGAGATGCCTCGGCCTGAGCAGGAGCAGCTGCGCTGCTACTGCAGCGACAGCAGCAGCAGCAACAGCCCACGCAACAGCACTTCGGCACTGAAGAAACGCAAGTCCACGTAGTGGGAACGTAGTAGCAATACACTTGAGGTGACGACTGCGGGACCACAAGGTTCCAATGGACACAAGGTGAATAATACGGGCAAGCTGCGTATGCCATTTTCGAACGAAAGGGGAGCGAGTAAAACAACTTGGGGCGGAAGTAGGTGCAGGGCCACTGGGGCAAAAAAAGGAGTGACAGAGGTCCTTAGCAAACAGGAAACGTGAAAGTAAAAGCTACAGCTTTCAAAGAGATCTAATGCGGGCTGAAAAAAAGCTACCGCGCCGAGATGACCAATTGGAGGAGAAGATGGGAGAAGAGGATGCCTAACTAGCGTAGAGGCTGCTCTTCTACTATAAGAGCCACTTCGAGAGGTTCCTACCAGCAAATTACAGTAGAAACGTGACGCTACGAAAGAAAATACCTGAAATGGAAAAATGTGGGGGACCAGTGGTGTGCCTGGCTGCCCTCAAAGCAAGAGGCTGACCGTGCACACACGCATGCACGCTCCTCTCCTAATTTGAAGAGACAGACTAATCTCGTTTTCATTGAATTAACACTGGGATATAAGACCCACAACTCACCAGAGTAGGTTAGATATACAGACGAAGATGAGGAAGACTGCGGGATTCCACGTACATCGATACTGGGCAAAACGCTCCTGTGAGCTGTGCTGGCTAGGTCAGTGCCAGCACCTGCTGCTCGAAGGAAAGTTTTTCTTCTAGAAACGCTTGAGCCACCTTTTTTATTTTTATATTTTATACGCGCGTTCTGTGTGGGGATATAGGGGGAAGGACTAGCTCGTAAATCGCCGTAGTGGCACTGCAGTTTTCGATTGATGCAACACAGGCGGGAAGCGGAATGTGACCCATATCAGCCTTTTTGTGTCGGACGTGGTTTAGAAACAAACTCAAGATGAGCGAGACTTAGAAGATTGTTCAGTAGGGAATGAAACTTAGGGGTCTCAACAGTCATAACTGCTCGCCATGTGTTTTTCCGGTCGAGTGTCAGTCAGGGATGGTTACTCAAACCATCCCTGACTGACCTTCGATTGAGAATAAAAACCACTTCGAAATCTCATGTTAGTTCATTGCGTAGTCCGTTTATCGAATAATGCTGTTGCATCCTGCTGAACAGGAATCGGCATGGATATACTGCGCACTACCGTAGAGTGCAAAAATTGTCTGAGGAGGTGACAGAATAAACCGACCCAAGATACACATTCTGCTTATTAGGTCTAGAGAGTAGCGTTCTGTGGGTATCTGCCTCACGGCCTGGCTTTCTTGCTAGTAGAGGCCCTGAAGCAGCTGGGATGCTCTTGGAAGCTGCTGGGTTCGCGTCAACAGCAGATTTCAATCTACCTTTAGAGCCATACCAGAGTTCCGGTACTTCTTATTTAGGTGGCTCGCCTTATTTATGCACTTGTTACAGCAAGTTAGCAGTGAACTTACAACAGCTATGCAGACATGGGATTGGTGGGCTACAGATAATGGCTACTCCCATAGGTGCCCCTTAGTGCTGAATCCGCGCTAAGCTACCTTGCTGGACAGTTTTAGAAACGCGACTGGTGGGGTTCTGGGACGGACACACCCATGTCTCTGCGTAACTGAAGGCATTACGCGTGGGGCTACGCTACATCTTGCTGGCAGACGAAGCGCAATGTGATAAAACAGGCCTATTCAGCCTTGCCGCCTGTGTTTGGAGGGGCCTGAAGGAGCACCTGACGAAAGAAGAGAACCTTTTTTAACTGGCGCCAACTCGACGGCATCGAAGGCTGCAGATGCCACATACGACGCCGAAATGGGGAAGTGAAGTATCATTCTTTCTCAACTGGATCTGAAGATCGGAGCCAAACGGCTGATGTGGTTTCTTAAACCAGTAGCACAATGCAGGCATTTACACTGTCGGTGCATAATGGGTCGATAGAGGTGAGGATTCCTATCCATCGCTCGGGAGTGGAAACATAACGGTACACATGGGAATGACATAACGGTACACATGGGGATGGCGCTAGGCCACAGCTTCCACTTCCTCGCCTCTTTCCATCGCTCGGGAGTGGAAACACAACGGTACACATTGGGATGGCGCTAGGCCACAGCTTCCACCTCCTCGTCTCTTAAGTCAGCACTGGGAGATGATTAAGACAGATATAAAGCCGGACACGCGTGAATCTTTCGGCATGCAGGCCTAGGTATTGTGAGAGAAGGAAGCGCTGAGCAAAAGACATATATCCCGTTGCCCATGCGTAAAGTAACAACAAGGCCCAAGGCCGTCAATGCCGCACCGAACTGGCGTCCCGCCTCCAAGTGGAGGCAGGAATGCAACGGAGAGGAGGCGTCGAACAACTAAGCAGGATTGAGAGAAGTGGACAGGCAGCAACTCGGTAGAGTCAAGGAGATAGCTGATACTAGCACGTCATGAGTGCAGGAGAGTAGGTTGCACACGTGACGAGAGTTACTTTTTGGAGAACATAGCAGTTAAATATGCGTACCCTCAGTGCAATACGCGCATTCAGCGTGTGAGACGCATTTGATTCTAAGCCGCACTGAGTGTATGCATATTTAACTGCTATGTTCTCCAAACAGTAACTCGCGACTAGAGTTACTAAATGCAGTGCAGAGTGGCTCTGCTCTGCATTTAGCAACTCACTTGAGGCGTGAAGAGACGTGACGGGGGCACCTGAAGTTGCAGCAGCGGGAGCGGCAGCAACAGCAACATCTACTGCAGAAGACGCAGCAAAAACAACAGCTGCAGCTACAGCTGCAACGGGAGCAGCCACTACTGGAGCACAAGCATTAGGCACGACGAAGCAAAAGATGCTAAGCAGCCGCAGAAAGAAACATAAGTGAGCGTGGAGCAGAAAAAGCAACGTCACATCCCCAACAAAAGCAGTAGCCACAACGGCGTCAAACTCAGCTGGAGGAACAATTGCTGCAGCTGAAGTAGCAACGCAACAATAGCACATGCAGCGTCAACAACTAATGCACGAGCAGTAGCAATCAGATCGAAAGCAGCGTATATACAGCAGGCGCATCAACAGCAATTAACTTGGCGCTGCTACAGCTACAGAAGAATGAGCAAAAACAGCTGCTCAAGCGAGCGCAGCAGTCGCAGCAGCAAAAGCAACAGCAACGGCGACGGAAGCGACAGCCACAGCTGCAGAAGCAGCAGTCAGCACTGCAGCAGCGAAACCTGCGGCATTAAGAGCCGGAAATGCAGCAGCAGTAGCAGCAGCAATCACAACAGAAACACTGGCGATAACAGCAACTGTGGCGGGAAACACGGAAGCAGTAAGCATTGCAGCAGCAATAGACTCAGCAGCCACAGAGTCAAAAATAGCGCTGAGTGGAGCTACAGTAGCGGTCTCAGCTGCAGCAAAAACAATAGTAACGGTAAAAGCTGCTGCGGAGACAAGAGAAGCTGCAGCCGCAGCAACAACAACAGGTCCAGTCAAAGTAGCGGCAGCGATACCTGCAGGCCTAGCACTACCAGCTGCAGTTGCAGCCCAAAGGCAGATGCATGCCATGGTGAACCCAGCCAATGCATCTTTTAAAGCCCACTACGAGCGGACGGTGGCTAGCCTTACGAAATATCGGGAGGACGAAACCTGGAACACCACATACAAGGAGCACAGAAAACAGAGGTCCTAAAAGCAACAGAGGGAAGAAATATAGAGAGGAAGCGGCTGGTCAGGGGACCAGAAAAGGCAGCAAATTACTGGTGAGGAGGTGTTATAAAATTGAAGATCGCAGTGTGGCACAGAGGTTATTTTGGGATGTGACTAAAAGTGGGAAAAACCGTCTGGCACGCAGGTTATCTTGGGATGTGACGAAAAGTGGGAAAAACCGTCTAAGGTGTAAATCAACTGCATTACGTGCAAAAGACGGAGCTCTGAAGGTATTTTGGACCTGCGAGCTCTTTTGCATGGCCTACGAGTATTGTTTGCAGTGACCCTGCCCCCACTGAGGGTAAGGAGTTTGTGAAGGCTTCGGGGCTCGTATATGTAACAGGGCCCACTTGCACTTTGGTGATTTTTTAGAGCTCCTTGCTTCCCAAATTCTGCGCTTAGCTTTACCCATACTTGCGTACTATTTATGCGTGGGGTTAGAGCTATATTCTGGATAGGTTGTCCGTAGGAACAACATAGAAATCATGCACTGCTTGGCGTTCTTCAGGGTACAACCTGAGAAGCCCGTGTCAACAAGAAATTTGGGGTTTAAGGAAGCCACACAATGTCTAACCAGCCTCATATTGATGTCTCTTCTACCTACCATCATGAATTTATTTCTGACGTGGAATCTAGCATTCTTATTTTCTTTTCTAAAGCAACTTGAGCGTTTCACTCCAGCGTTTAGTTTTGCAGGTTGCGCGCAGCAAATGGTCGGCCCGTCGCCGCCACTCTCGTTCAGAACACTACAACGCTACCAGCCCAGGGACTGCATCATGTGCATATTTTTTTACCAACGTTATTATATACAAGCCGGTGTGCGTCGCTTGGCTGCGTGTGCTGTGAACTTCCAAGACGTAAGTGCTATACTGGGAACTTGCTATGCTATTTTCCGAAGAGATGGCACGCTTGCAGACGCAAGTAAAATGCGTTTGACGGTTTCAATTGTCACGTAGCATTGAAAATAAATATTGGAAAAGAATATGCAGTCGATGAGGTGTTTCGTGCGAGGCTTCACCACAGCCCACCAGCGTGCAACGTGGGTACTGGCAGCGAAGCATGAACGCTCCCTTTCACTAGGGTCAGTCAAGCTCTCCTCGAAGGCAATATGGCGCTGAATATCGCGTAAATAGTTTTTGAACAGAAAGCCCGCCACCTCAGTGTTGCCAGGAATTTTTTGCCGTTGTCAATGCACAACGTTCAAATCCGCCTAATGATCACTCCAAAAGCAAACGATTGAGAGGTATGCGACGCAGACGTTCCGCAAAGGAGACGTTATTACAAAGGACAATAAAAGACATGGAATTCGTGGCTCGGAGGACCAAAGAGTGCTCCCTAATTTGTGTTCAGCTGGTCTTGGAGTTGAAGATCGCCGCATTTTGAATGCTCCAGGAGGTCGATGCACCGCGGACCCAAAGTTATTGGGCGAAGCACCAGCTGGCCATAAAACAATAAAAGCGTAGGGAATCCAGAGAGGAACTTCACACTTGTCCTCCTGTCGCTAAAGCTTAGCGTGAGCTCGTCTGTTCGCTCTAGGATGCGTTCCGCAGTAACGGTAGAGATTGAGTATTCCGTAAAAAAGCCGAGATTAAGAGACCAAAGCTTCGATAAACCTGAGCTCCAGAAGGCTCTTCGTCTTTCCCAGCGCATCGAATTGGCGCTGCACAACAACGAGATGCCAGAGCCGGTTTACTTTCATGTAACCTCTGGCAACGAATATGTTGGGCGCTTTAGTGTGAGAAAAGTTCTAAATTTCAAGGCAGCATAGTTCCTGAAGAAGAGAAAGATATGAAATGACCGGCATAGAGCACTGCCAGTTGTGCTTCGGCAGATGGCTCTCATACGTGAACTCGATATCACGCAAGTAGAAGCCGCACTCGCTGGCAACGACGTTTTGGCTTACAATCGACTGGAACAGTGCAGAATGCAGCATGGCAGCCGTGCATTCGCCACAGTGGGGCCAGTGGGCGAGAATAATCATCAGGCTTTTTAGAAACATTACTTGCGGGTGCGCAGCAGTAGCCTACGGCTAAAAATGAATTGTAGATGAACATGTGCACTAGAATTATCTCCAGAAACGGCCACCAATCACAATGGCGCGAATGGCAATGAAGATGCCGGCAAAAGGCTCTTCAAAACCTTAAAATCCGTAAATGGACTGGGTTGAAATCATCACCGCTTACTCCGCGAGCGTTGATTGTCAGAACCAAGGACCCCACACCCTGCAAGAGGCAGTTTTGTTCGATGGACTATTGCCGGAAATTATGCTGATAGGAGGGACAATGTGGGAAAGACTGCTGCCTAGAAACACGTTAGCCTACGCGAGCACAATGTAGAATTCAGTGGGACGGATTTTGTTTACTATTGTAAATTAGTAGGTTTTATTATGCGCAGCAGAAATCGAGCCTCCGGTAGTTCTTGGATCAGCGGTCTCCCCATTATTGACAAGGACATTCGAGCAACTATCCCACTATCCAGCAAAATACCTTCTAGAGGCACAATCAGCACACAAGCGCTACGCGGAATGCATGATCGACCTATGTAGGTTGGGAGGCGTTGCATAGGCGTTTACGAAGCAAGACGTTGGCGCGAGAAGCGCTGACCTTTCGTTGCCAGACCTTGTAGGTCCATTTAATGCGTTGTTAGCGTTTCTTGAAATATTGGCCTATCAAGGGCCCTGATAGAGCAGGCGATTTCCCATACATCGTTCTTGGTTGAAGATAAAAGACGACTAGGAAAAGTACAACAGCCAATGAAATAGGAACCAATCACTGTAGGGCCCCATGACGCCTGTAGAGTGGGATGACGGCTGTAGAGTAAAATAATTCTATTTTTTAAAGTGGGGAAAGAATTAGCACAGTATTTAGCGGAACAAAAGGGCCATTCATTGAGTGCGACAGCGTGGGAGCCAATGCCTCATTCGAGCAAGTGCAAGGATCTCCTGAGTGCTTTACCGCTCTCTTCATGAGCTTGTTCTGGAGCGTTTGGCCGCAGGCACCATTAAGGAACGCCGAAATCGCTGGCATGCGATGTATGCATCTGTGTCAACTTATTGAATGGGTATCGCCAGTCCACTCACGGGAATAGTAGCGTTTCTGGCTCGAGAGTTGGGTTGCCAGAATGCAGTAATACAGCATCATTGCTGGGAGAAATTGACAAATGATAATTCAAAATTTCGATAAAGAAGGCGGAAATCTGTAGTCTATACAGATTCTCATGGAGCCTACCAGGTGTCCTTGCTATTGATACAAATTTTCGCCTATGCAAGAAATACTATTAAGGTGCTGCGCCAATGCCTTGGCTGATTCCATATTCATCTTTCGAAGGCCGAAGCGGGAAAATGATATCACACCACTAAAACCCATGAGCGTCACGAGTTTCCCCACTCCATCCCCTTGGAGGGCAGCACAACGCACGTTATAGCTTGAAGATCTAAGCGGGGGAGTGTCCTGATGAAGGGTTGCTACTGAGGTCTGTGACAGTTTCGGGAAGCATATCGTTGGTGCGAGATGTAATTCAGAGCTCACTGATCTCATTTTTTGACTGGCAACTTTTCTTAGTTTCGCTTGTCCCTGAATCACAACTTTCAATGAAGCAAAAGTTACAAGCTGTAGGAGTGTCCATCACAGGCACTGCCTGTTGCCATTTCTTTTCTGATGGCCTCATGGACACTGTCTAAAAGAGCGTGATGAATTGGCGATATGGGCAGGCGTGACGATTGAACATCGTGCTAGAAGCATGTTACAGGCGCCCCCAGTTGGAGCGCTGTCCTGTCTGTGATTCCATCTGTTGTGATGCGCAGATAGTGTGCCGTGCAAAAAAATGCATTACGCCTCTTCAGCTCTGCATTCCTTTCCGTTTTTTGCCTATAGAGTATTAAACAGGGGAAGAACCCGCACAGCTGCGGCAAGGACGAGAGGCACATATCGAGTAAGAAATCCAACCTCAGCATTTCACCCAAGGCTTGGCCAGGAGAGAACCCTGATAACAGGTGCTGCAGCAGCCTTGCTAGCTAAAACACCATGCTATCCTACACCCGCAGCAGCCGTATGGCTACGACGACCAAACCTGTGTGGTGGCCTAATGCACTCTTGGATATTCATCAAGTAGTTCGGGGCAATATTCTAGGAAAGCAGAGGGCTCTTCAGAATACGACTCTCTTCTCTAGTTACAGCATGTAAACACGCCTGTAAAGCCGGGGGGCTCACCATTGCGAATGCACAGCTCTCTAGGGGGCTTCTTCCTTTTCATTCTTCATGATTGAAGCCAACATGGCTCCATGTCGAAAATTCGGAAAATTCCAGTTGCACTTCGTTCGGTGCGTCGCCGAGCAAACCAACTTGTGTCTGGGTACTCGCATCGAAATACTGTATTCATAGAGACGAATCGTAGCAATAGCACTGCGCCGAATGTGTCTCGGCACCTACACTGGTTCTGCACTCTGAAAGAGGGTGGCAATCTCACAGAAATGTGGGCCGTGGATTAACTTTCTTGCTATGCAGCTGGTGCATTGTATTTTTCATGGTGTCTGCACAGAGTGGTGTAGAAGACAGCAATTTATGAGTGGAAGAGGTGCTGCAAGCGGCGTTTCCATTGTGTATACGCCCAGAACAAAATAAATATTGGTACAAAAGGCTTAAATGTCAAAAAAAAGAGGTAAACACTCATCAGATATGGTGAAGACAGGGGCTGCACTGCCTGTCAGGCGGTTGCAGCGTGATTCTGCTGCTGCGCACAATCCCCCACAGACAAGGGAAAAGCATGATTAGAAGTGGTGTTGTGAATAAAATACTTTCATGAAGTTGCAAACAACGTTGTAATAATACAGAATTGATGGATTAACCTAGCGGTGCTGCTTTAATTAAGTCTATTTAACGGTGGGTTCCGCACTCCGAAGGCGGGGCCGCCAGGCGTTGCCCGCATCAGCACAACTCCACTCTCTCTCGATTCTTGCATTGGGTCTGCGGGTGTTCAAGTGCGTGTTTTCAGCTTTCGGGGTTCAGTTCGGCGGCAAGAGTCTGAAATACTTGCTTTAGACAGTCTAAATATATGCACCTATGTCACAGAACACGAGTCCTGTGTGTTTCCCGTGTTTGAACGATTGGAAATGCATGGGTCTTTCGTTGGCGCGTTGCTTGCCTGCCCATTTGATCGGTTGTTGCTGTCCGGCTTTTCTGTTGCCAATGTCGCTTGGGTTTTGAAATATAATCGCAATAAATAGGCCCCCTTCACCGAGGTATTTTGTTTGCCCTCCTTTTAGTTGGGTGTACGTGCAACGTTCCGTTTCTGCCGTGTTGCGGGTAGTCCACTTCGCGGGGTAGTTGCCGTTTTCAACTATTTCTCCTTCCTTGGTTTTCTTCGGCCTTGTTTGCACTTTTCTTTTAAAGCTTCTTTGACATAATTTTCCTTGTTTGCTCTGCTGCTCCAAACCAGCACGCAGCAGAGCGCCAGGCTTCCCACCGCACCGCCCGCGGGATTTCGGCGCCATTTCTGGCCCTCAGTTGGGACCAGCGTGGAAATATTGATCACAAAGCGGCAGTATTTGTTATTTGATCTGCTGGTTTCTGGTTTTTTAGACGATCACGCGCGGTAAGTATTCAGAGATGGAGTCCCAAATGTGGCAAGAGGTGCAAACAGCATCTCGACCTTCCTCTGCGATTGTGCAAACGCCTTTGCGCGTCACGGGTGTCCCAATGAAGGGTGTCATTCTTGCTAATCGAAAGACTATATTCCACAAGACCCGCATTTGCCCGCGTCTTAGTCTTGGTTCTTGCCACTTGGGTTCGCGCTGCAATTTCGCCCACTCCATAGAAGAGCTGCGGCCTGCTCCCAACCTTGACAAGACGAAACTATGCCCTTCAGTAATTCACCCGGGGACCCCGTGCTCCGCCAAAGCCAAAGGCGAGAACTGCAGATTCGCCCACAGCAAAGCAGAGATCCGACACACCTCCAACATGTTCAAAACCAACATGTGTCTAAAGTGGATTCGTGGAAAATGCAAGGTGAGTCCGCAGTTTCACTTTTATTTTGTGCACTGTTCCCCCAGGTTGGGCGCTTTTTGGGGCTGAGCCAAATTTAGGGTGTCTTTTCGTGTTTGGGGTTTGCGCAGAAGTGTTCACATCTGAACATACCCGAGCTGCGTGGCTGTTCGTGGGAATAGTGCTATGGGGCAGTTTAGAGGGTTAGTGCGTAGAAATATAAGTGTGCGGAAGGGGTTTCCCCACAGCAGTTTTCACTTGCAAGTGCGCGGGGCTTGTCTTGTGCATGCGCCCGCAGAAAGAAGCCCAGTGCAACCACGCCCACGGGTACCAGGAGCTGAAGTACTACAGATCGCTTGCAATGGCTAGCGGCTCTCGCGACTTCGCCCGGGAGAGCGAAGCCACTCTCACGCGCCGCCGGAAACAGCACGGCCAAGTAGCAGCAGCCCCCGCAGCAGCCAGCGGGGGGGGGGGCAGCACATTCTCTCTGCCGGGTTGGAAGGAAACAGGAACAGGTAGCCACCGTGGCCCGGGGTTTCCCCGCTCCTCCCGCAACGGCTCCAGCAGCAGGCAGCAGCAGCAGCAGCAGCAGCAGCCCAGGAGCAGCAGCTGCGCGTCCGTCAACGCCGCGCTCGCTGTCTTGTACGAAGAACTGTTCAAAGGCACCAGCAGGAGGGAAGGCAGCTGCAGCTCGGGGGGAGTTGGAACGAACTACCAAGATGACAGCACCACCGCCACGGATGAGCTTTCCGACTTCTCCTCCTTCTCCTCCAGAGGCATTTCCGATGCTCTGAGGCCTTCGAGCGGCAGCTTCAGTTCCTGCGGGGGGCCCTTGCGTGCTTCGGCATCGGATATGTTTCAGCTGGGGTCCCCCTCCTGCGCAGCAACGCCTACAAAGACACTGAACAGCAGCAGCAGCAGCAGCAGCAGCAGCAGCAACGACTTCAAATGGGACGTCAGCCAGCTGCTGCTGCTGAGGGCCATTGCAGGGGATGCCGGGGGCCTCCTCGTGGGACCATGCGAGCAGCAGGAAGACACCAATGCAATTTCTGCGGGAACTTCCGTCTGCAGCAACACGGGGGGCCTTACTGCTGAACAAGATAACCTGAGGCAGCTAGAGGAAAGCCTTACGAGGCTGTGCTTGGCGGACATGACTGGAAAGCCTCACTACTACACAGAACCTCCACCAGGATTCGAACATCTGCAGCAGCAGCCACAGCAGCAGCAGCAGCAGCAGCATGCGGTTGTGGATTTGGACCGTCTTGCGACAGCTGATGGTTTGGACTGACCTGTTGCCATGCCATATCCGAATGATGTGTCGGGAGTTCTTGTTTTAGTCCAAGTTTTCATTGTTGTATGTTATTTAATTAGTGGCCCATCTGGGACCGTATGCATATCTTTATTTCAAGGAGGAGAAGTATAGTTTGCTCTTGTCTTATCCTTTAAATTTCTTTATAGTGAATTACTTCTCACTTTGTTTCTTTTTTTTTCGCTTTAGTGGCCTCGATGTTAACGGTTTGCTGGTCTGAGATGTCGGGACCTGGGGACGCTCACCAAGGCGTGCAGCGTCCGTTTCCGTTTGTTCGTTTTCCCTAAGTGTGCTTTACTTTGCATCTTACATCTTTAGCCATGGAGGATTGTGGGGGCGAGGAGGGTCAGGGTTCGCTCCCCCGGTGGTTTTATAACAATGATGTAAAGGCTGGGAAGACAGAGAGACAGAACGGGTGGTTGGACAGCTGAGCCCCTGTTCGTGTAAATCTCGCTTATTCTTGTGATGGTTGTCATATTAGAATGCGGATCTCACTGAACGGAGAACCCCACATTGTTAGCCTTATTGGGCCTCTTGGTGCATGTCTTTTTGTTGTGCTCCTCCTCTGTGGGGAGGTGAGGCAGAAAAAAGGGAGCTGCCCCGCTTCTTTGCGAACGGCTTCTCCCTTCTGCCTAATTGCTTGAAAGATGGGAAATTGAAAAGATGAGTGGATCTGGAGTGGCGAGATTGTGGAGGGTGGAATCTCGAAAATGGCCATCAGTTCTCGGCGGACATGAATTTCAAATCTCTGCATTTGTGCGGAGGTCAACGGAATTTAAAAGTAATTTTCGGCGAAGCCTTAATTGACTTTTGCTAAGTCCCGGTGGAGTTCAGCTTCAGGGAGCGGCTGCTGGCCCAGTGGGTGTGGCTGCAGACGACGGGAGAAGGCGTGGTGAAGAAACAAATTCAGTCATGCAAGGAAATAAATTAGCTGATGAGGATGGGTCACTGTCCCTTTGGGGGTAATGAGCTCTGCCCAGGTGTACAGATAACATGATGGCGCCCGTGATGTCGATTTGTGGCGAAAAGCTGGCGACCATTTTGTTTAATTTCTCAAAGTAATTGTCTTTTGTACTTGCAAAAGTTGAGGGTGGCCGCACGATGTGTCTTCGACATCGTCGTGCGGCGAGGAAACGGTGGTGGTGCAGCGGAGGTATCGTATTTGCTGGATTAGTACATGATTTCAGTTTGAATTTTAGAGTGTTGTTTTGTTGGAGAACTGCCTGTTTTATTCTGCGTTTGAAGTAGTTACGGTTCGGTTTGCCATTTGCTCGGCAAGCTGTGATGTTTGGAGTCGGTGGTCGGTGGTGGTGACGGTGTTTACTGCGAATAAAAACGTCCAGCATCGGAAGTTAAAACATGTGAATGCATGCAGAGAAACGCGAAAGGCTGTTCGCAGCTCCTGATTTGTTTGTAGGGCTGCGTGGCTTGGAAGCACACAACTGAAGTGAAGCAGCATGCATGGGACATGTAAAAGCCATCCACATGCATGCAAACGAACCACTGCTGCGTAACAGCCGCAGTGGGGCTTTTCATTAATGGTATTTGGCCTCCTGGGGGCCTGGGGTTTCCCAAGTCTTGTTTCTGCGTGCAGGTTTGCCGCGCCGAACTCAAATGCATAAATACCCCTTTTTTATTCGTTTGAGCAAACCGTGATGCGGGGCGCTCTGTATATTGCGGTCTACAGATTTAGGCGAGGCTATAGACAGGTCAATGAGAGCAGCTTCAGAGAGTGCACAGAAGGGAGGATAGTGTAGGTTAACACAGCGGAGACGCACATACTGATGGAGAGGTTCTCTACAGTTACGGGTTGGGAGTATTCAAGTTGCAGTGAAGTAGTTGGGGACTATTGAGCGCTGAGGTTGAGGCGCTATACAACAGGAACGGTAGGATAACAGATGTGTCTGCTTGTGACGCCCAAATATCCAAATTCGGGCTGAGGTCCGTTCCTGACAAGCCCAACGGGCATACGTACAAAGCTGCTCCGAAATTGCCCCAAGGACGCTGTCTCAAATTCTACCTCTAAAATTCGTAGCTATTTGCTCTTCTTTAGAAATATATCATTTCTTTAATATAGAATGTAGTTATAGGCCTTTTCCTTATGTGGTGTCGATGACACAGTGAGGCTCACTGTGGAACTCGTGACCCGTGTTGGGGGGCCCCATCCTAGCCGCGGCAGGCCTGAAATGATCTCTCCTGCAGGATTTCTGCTCACAGGGAGATAAGATTTAAATGTTTTATTTCAATTAATACGTTTAATGCCTCACCTCTCCGTTTCCTTCCCACTTTGCGCAGTGGCTGTTTCGGAGGTTTGACGACGCGTGGAACATGTGACGGTGTAGATTTCACCCAACTATTTTTCCTTTTCAGACATGCGGTTTATACTATTTGAATTCAGCTCATGATTAATCATCTCGGCTCTTCACTGCGTTGAAGTGGAGACCAGTCGCCTTGGTGGTTCAACGGGAAAGCAAAAAGGCGTTGGTGAGTCCATCAACAGGCGCGGACATCTACAAGAAAAATCATTGCTCCACCTCTTTTCCTTGCATGAATTAGCGTTTCATACCTAGCGAGCCATTCAGCGGGTTTCCCAATCGTTCCTTGGGCGTCGCCGAGCACGTAAGGATTTAACTTGATCTGCGGCGGCAGCAGCAGCAGCGACAGCAGCAGCATTCAGTTTCATTGGTTCTGTCCTGCACTGTTTTCTCTTCCCGATGCAAACAGAATGCCAAATCTTTGAGACTGTCAGCAACTGGCGACAGCGGCTTTTCGTGCCACTACTCATCAAAGGTTGAAGTTGTAATGAATTTGCCTACGGGGGGAGGTCCACGGAGTGAGCTAGATAGCAAGAAAACACAAAAGAAACTGAACTCGTTGGCAACATGTCCAGCTTATGAACATGCGGTTGCAGCTGCTCTTCGTGGAGCAACAGTAAGGCTACAGCCACCAACTTCTCCCGTGGCTGACAATTCTGCTGCTGCAGCAGCAGCAGAAACAGCAGCACAGTCTGACCGTCGGCTGTATCGGGCCTGGCCCGCTTTAGAAAGAGAGGGCAAAAAGATAGCCGCCAACTTGCGCGCTGAATGGGTTCCGCTTGAAGGCCATCTTGAGGGTTTCCTTGAGAAGGCATCTCGAAGAACTGCCGAAGAACCCCCAGCAAGAACTTGTGCAGGAACTCCTAAAGGGTCTTTGAGTTTCCGAGTGATACATTTGTTCACAGTTGTGCGGGAGGCAGCGGTGGAGGTCGGTTCTTGCATTCCAAGTGCTTCGGAGGGAAGCCACCAGCATGCAGTTTACCTGCGTTTTCTGCCGCAGCAGCAGCAAAGCTCCCAGCAGCAAGCCTTGCAGCATGGCTGCTGCTGCGGGCTGCACAGGTCTTTTGGTATTTGCCACCACGTGGCGGCATTGTTGCTGCTGCTGTCTTGCACCAATGTAGAAGCTAGCCGGGCCACTGCCAGTGCTGCTGCAGATGTTTCTGCTGCACATTATGATGCAGCTGCAGCACCTGCTGCTGAGTCCACTCAGGCTGCTGCAGCACAAGCCTTTGGCTCCCCTTTAGGATCAACACTGCCCCCGACGCAGCCCCTGCTTCGGGAAACGGGAACAGAGCCTTCTTATTTCCATTGTAGTGAACAGACACTGAGGGTAAGCGAGGCCGTGGCGCCCGCAGCTGCTGCGCCCACAGCAGGAACGGCAGCAGCAGCAGCAGCCACGGCAGCAGGTGCACGGGAAGCAGCATTGTCCGCTGTAGGGAACACAAGTGCAGCTGCAGCTGCAGCTGCAGCAGCTGCTGCTGCTGCTGCTGCAGCTCCAGAAGTGGAGGCAGCCAGTGACGGCGCATCGCGAGAGTGGCCTCCCACCACCGCCGCTGCAGCAGCAATAGCAGCAGCGCAGCAGGAAGCCGATTTTGACACTGCCAAGGACGACGTCGCAGCTGCTGCTTCCTGTTTTCCCTCTCCTGGTTCCCCCAATTTATTGGAAGACACTGCCACTGCAGAGGCAGAAGCAGCAGCCGCAGCAACAGCAGATGCAGCGGAAGCAGCAACAGCAGATGCGCCTCCAGTAGAAATGGAGGGGTGTCATGCTGACTTATGGTCATTTGATGATATCGAAAGTGACGTCAATGATCTCCAGTCTCAAAACAACAGCAGCAGTGGCAGCCGCAGGCGCAGCAGCAACAATAGCAGCTGCTGCGGCGGCTTAAGTGTATGGAAGGTTCTAAGCCGACAGCATGCACTGGGGAAGGCAGCAGCAACGCCTCTTGCCCAACGCCGGAGCAGTTTACTTTCGAAGAGGGACAGCAACTGCAGCAACTGCAGCAGCAAAAGCAGCGGCGGCAAAAGACGCAGAAGCAGCTGCAGCAAACTGCAGGAAGACCTGCTGCTCAGCCCAGTCACCTGCAGGCATCAGCCGCGGAGAATTAAGAGTGGTCTTTTCATAACAGACCCGTCCAGGGCCCAGATGCAGCAGCAGCAGGAGCAAAACCCGCAGCAGCAGGTCACCCTTCCCTTGGCGTGCTGTTACCGCAGACTCTCCGATAATGTGCAGTGCAGCAGCAGACACGCCCCACAAAACCCAGAAAAGAACAGCAGCAAAGAGTGGCCTCCCTTTGCAAGGCTGCAGGGGTACCCTGCAAGCGACCAGCAAGCCCCGAGGGCCAGCGCAAACAATCCACGCCCCCCCTGGGGCCCCTAACTGCAGCAGTTTGGGGGCCAGCCGAGGCCGCAAGCTGCAGCAGCCTATGGCCTTCGAAGGACTTTATAGGCAGCAGCAAGCTGTAAATCTCAGGAAACCCTCGCCGCACACCTGTGGGGGGATCACTTGAGTGCGCCAGTTACGTACTAAATAAAATGCAGTGCGTAGAGCGAATCTGCTCTACGAAACTGTAAAATGTAGAATAACAGACTTGTTTTTTAAGTGTTGCTTGTACCGTTGGCCTTTATGAAGCTGCTGCAGCAGTGCAGTCCTCGTAACAGACTGCCGGCAGCAGCACGCCACACTGTACTAGAGGAGAACTAATGCACTCTTTTGGGGCAACTAAACACTACAGGTCCCCAGAATACGCTAAGTAGGGCCTCTGAAACTGGAACTCTAGTTGTTCGCAAAGAATTTAGGTTCGTCGGGCGGTCCTCCTTGGTAGCACAGTCCGTAGACCTACTAATTATAGTGCAGAGGGCGGCCTACAAAAGAAAGCACCTCAAGAAGCCCGTATGGGGAGCCCCTAGAGCCCCCAAAAGTGCAGCTCCAATCACCCATTCGTGAACAGCGCATCTGGCAAGCAGCAGATCGCTGCTGCTTCTGCTGCTGCGGCGGCGTGGTGAGAGTACTGTAGCAG
Organism: Eimeria necatrix; assembly: GCF_000499385.1. NCBI lineage: Eukaryota > Apicomplexa > Conoidasida > Eucoccidiorida > Eimeriidae > Eimeria > Eimeria necatrix. Next base: position 53,819 of record NW_013654993.1, read on the forward strand.
ACCTGGGCGGCTGGGCACTAGGGCTTAGTGCAACTTACGGGGAAGACTACCGGAAGGCGAGAGCCTGCTCCCCGAGGTCATCCCTTGGGGCCCGGGAGTGGGCTCCACAGTCTTTGGAACGAACTGTCTGGCCCCCATAGGCATTTCGCCTGTCCACCGTACACACTGTCAACAGCAGCTGCTGCTGCTGCTGCTGCGGCTACCGCCTCTTGCTGCACTTCGGGGTACGTAGGATGAGCACCACCGCCCGTGCAAGTGGCAGCACCACAGAAGCCTTAGGTTGACCCACAGAGAAGACCACAGTCAAATAGAAAGCTCAGCAGCACAAGAGAAACGGGAGGCAGAGGTGTTCAGCCGCAGCGACAGAGCAGAAAAACACGCAGAAAGCGAAGGAAACGGGAAAGATGGATATTGTAAATGCCCTTTTGTGCCACTTATGCCATCATTTACGATTGCTGTGTAGCAGGCTCCCCCCGTTTACTCTGTAGCCTACGTCTCAAGTCGCCCAACCTAGAATGCAGCGGCAGCGAGGAAGGCGGGCCCCTCTCCGGTGATGCCGAGGGGGCCCCCTCTGCACGGGGGCCCCCTGCAGTGGAGCTTCTTTCTTCCGCGTCCTCTGCTGCTGCTTTCTCTGCCCCTGCTGTCGCTGCAGGATGCGGAGAGCCCACAGAGCTTGCCCGGTCAGCTGCGCACTCCTCGCTTAGTGACCTGCAGGAACAACAGCAGCAAGCGAAACGCGCTGCAGCTAGGCCTCCTCTTTTGCAAATGTCTGGAAACCTTGAAAGTTGAAAAGGGTTCTTTGGGGGCTTTGCTTCTCTTTCGTATTTACTGCTTACCTGCTCTGGCTCTTGTAGCGATCCACAGCTGGGGCTGGGGGCCCCCTGCTTTTCTGCAGCCTCCTTGGGGGGCCCTCGTCCCGAACCGGGTGAAGGCCTTTGCGGATTTGCCGCAGGTCCCTAGGGTACGGACGGGGGCCCCCCATTGGCATTAAACCCCTGGCCCGCCAGTCAGGTTCCCTGTCTCTAAAGGGAATGTTTGCAACAGGGGGGCCCCTGGGGTAGGGCCCCATGCCTCCGGGGGACATGCGACGGCTGCAGCAAACAGAGCAATAAATGTTGCTAAGTTCTTGTCTTGGCTGCATTCTACAGAGCGCAGGCAGCAGCGAATTTATCACAAAAGAATTGTTCATGAACTTACGGAAATCGTCTCGGGGGGGATCGGGAAGACGATCCCGGGGATCGCCTCCAAGACCTGAGCTCCCCTCTTCTCGGCGAAGGCGACCTCCTCCTCAAACTAAGAGAAGGACTCCGGCCCCTCTTAAAGGAGGACATGCTCCCCATGGGGGGCCCCCCAATTCTCTCTGAGGGGGAGAGAGAGCGGTCCCTGCTGCCCGAGTAAGGGTGGGGCAAGTGGCCGCCTCTTCGCGGGGAGGGGCCCCGCAAGTAAGGGGGTACCCTGTGGGCCCTTGAAGACGGGGAGGCCCCAGGGGGCCCCCACTCGGGGGACAGGCGAGGCATTCCCCTGGGGGGCCCCCCAGGTGACCTGGACCTTCTCTTTCTGGGGGGCGAGGGGGACACGTTGCTGTGTCTGTACACAGGGGAGTGGGAGAGGCTGCTGCTGCCTCGGGGGCCCCCGCGGCCCCTCTTGGAGATCGGGGGCCTCCTTCTGGAAGAGGAAGAATAAGACTGTCTCTTCTCCGACGGGGATCGTCTCCCCTGACTCCACGAAGATCGGGATCGTCCCCTCCTGCGGGGCGACGGAGACACTGAAGCATCATTGTGCCTTTTGTGGGGAGAAGCGCTGCTGCCTCTTCTGCTGCCTCCGCCGGAAGCTGCTCTTGCTGCTGCAGCTGGGTAGTCCTTTTCACGGGGCCCCCCGCTGCTGCGCGACCCAGACCGGGATCGGGGGCCCCCCGTCGCCTTCCCGATTCCCGATCCCGATCCCGAGGGGCCCCCCCGGGGGAGGGATCGGCTTCGAGACCTGCCCCGTCTGTCTCTGGGAGACACTGGGGATCGTCTCGGTAAGGAGCTGCGCCGGGGGGATCGGGATCGCCTCGCCTGCACCGGGGATCGCCTCCTCGGGGACTGCGAGCGACGCCGTGGGGACGGGGATCGCCTGTCTTGCAGCGAGGATCGCCTCCTGGGAGACGGGGATCGATCTTTTGGAGGCAGCGGGGATCGTCTCCGCGGAGACTGCGAAGTCCTTTGCTGCGCGGGGGATCGTCTCCGGAGCGACTGGGATCGCCTTTGCTGCGCCGGGGATCGCCGCCGTGGGGACTGGGATCGCCTCTGCTGCATCGGGGATCGCCTCTGCTGCACTGGGGATCGCCTCGGCCCCGGCGAAAAGGAGCGCCTCTCGGAAGACAGCCGCCGCCTCGGGACTGGCGACCGGCCTCTGGGGGAAGGGGAAATGTTTCTGTCTTCTGGAGATCTTCTCCGAGATTGTGAACGTCTTTTGAGACTCTCGGATCTTCTTTTCGGGCTTTGTGGCCGTCTTTTAGGGCTCATGGAGCGCCCCTTGGAGCTGTGGGATCGTCTTTCAGGACTTTGGGATCGGCTTCGGATGCTGCGGGATCGTTTCCGCTGCACTGAAGACCGCGTTTGAGGCGAAGCTGAACGATCTGCCCTCTGCATCTCCCCGCCCTCCTTCGCCTCTGCCTCTGCAGCATTTCGCAGCTTCTCTTTAAGTGCTGCTGCTGCTCCTTGAGCCCCAATGGACCTCAACAGGGGCCTCCTTTCTTCCTCAGCCCCCCCATCCCCAGAGCCCCTGCGGCCCCCAGCAGCTGATGAACTCCTCGAAGCGCCTCCAACAGGAGACAGAGAGCGACTGGGCGCGCTCGGCGAGCGCGAGAGGCGTCTGCATCGAAAAAGCCAAAAAAGGAAATCAGAAAATGCAGCACAGCGCTGCGCTGCTGCTGCTGTTCGCTCTTTCGTGTGCTGCGGCGTTCGAACTCCACTTACGCTTTTCTTTCGCTCGCTCCTCTGTCTCTTTCTTTGCCTCTGGAGGTGTGCCTGCTGCTGCTTCGGCTAGTCCTTTGCTTTTGCCGCTGTCTTTCAGCGGACCGCTCTCGAGCCCTTTCCGTCTCCAGCTCGCCCCGCTCCCGACGCAACCTCCGTTCTATTTGTTCTTTTGCAGCCGCTGAAAACGCACGAGACGGGCAAATGATAGTAGACAGTTTGGAAAGATGGAAGGATGAACACACGGAGACTGAAAAGTGAACGGAAAACGAGGGAAGCGCGAGAAGGCAAAAGCAAATAGACAAAAGAATAGTGAGAGGCGACTCAAGAAAAAGAAAGACACAAAAAAGACCCTATAGCGTCGCACCTATTCTTTTGTCTCGTATTTCTATTTGCTCCTTCTGCTGCTCAGGCGACTGCAGCAGCTGCTGCTGCTGCTTTATCTGCGCGAGGATCGGAGGGGCGGGCACTTCGAACAAAACGCCGTCAGGGTCTCTGAACTCAACTAGAGTAGATGATTTCTTTACCCTGAAGGAAACAGCAGATTACAGATCAAGAGGCAATGAGACGAAGGCAACAAGAAACAAAGGGATAAATCAGAACAGATGAAGAGCAATGCGAAGACGGGCATGGGCGCGCAAAGGCAAGCGACGCCAATTTATGTGGTGAAGAAGAAAACAAACCATAAAATGCCGCGGAGCTAGGGCACGCTGATAAGTAAAAAACTGGATGAATATCAGAGAAGATAGCCAATAAAAGGTAATGCTTCGCAATCAAACAAAACTGAAAAAAAGTTGCCTTATTGAATTGCAGTTTAAGGTCCGTACTTGAGCACAGATGGCCCAATGCTCTTCCCATCTAGCGCCAGCATCCCCGTCGCCTCTTGTGCATTTTCAAATTCAACGATCGCAAACCTGAGCAAATAAATTCGACCCTTACTCAGCAGAAACTTGACAAGCTGGTTAGAGAAAGGTCTAACACGGGGAGTACTAATAAGCAATCTCGTAGGAAAAGGCTGCGGACGCTGCTTGAATATGAAATCTGGTGTGAGCCTGCAAGAATTGACATAAGAGCTCGGGTTTGCGTCAAAGATTACTTTGGTTTCTTGCGGTCCGTTGAGAGCCTAATGGAGACGACTTTAGCTAGGTCAGCCAGCAGCATTTTGAGTTCATTTTCGTCGTACTGCACAAAACAAAATCAGAAAATACTGCAACGCCTTGGCTTAGCCAGCTGCAGCTTAAAGGGTTAAGGGTAAGCAAGCAGGGAACTTGAATGCGCGCCGTTCACGAAACCTACTCAGCTGAAAATTCAATGCTTTCAAAGGCCAGGAGACAAGATAGAAAGTCACAGACAAATGCAGTAAAGAAGGAAAAGAATAAGGGAGCTTCAGCTACGCCAAGGCAGAAATGGAATTAAAAAGCTAAACGGAGGGAAACAACTACAGGAAGCAACACATTGACAAGCAAGGTCAACGCGAGTCTGCAGCGGCCAGTGCGAATCGCAGCTCCGTTCCCCAGCCAAATTTCAAAAGATAAGAGTTTAGTTCCACTTGAAGTGCCGCTCACTTCATCAGGAAAGCCCTGCAGAAAGCAAGTCCTCTCTAACTGGTCAGCTTCGGGCTCCGCAACCAACACCCCCGAAACGAGAGACTGGGCGGGAGGAAGCCGGCCGTCCACCGCCGTCACTGCAACTCCAATTCCCAATTCACTTTTCTTGCGAGCTGCCAGCTGCTTCGCCTGCGCTGCAGCTGCCTGAACTGCCTGAGACGCAAAGAACAGAGGCAGCGGGGAGGGTCTATGGAAACACATGAAGACAAGCAAGAGAACAGGAACAAGCATGGAAACAGGAGTAAAAACTCGCCACTAGAAGCCATTAAAAGCTCAGTGAACACGCTTTTGATGAGATAAATAGACTTTTGCAAAGACATTCTGTTTCTTCGCAGTGCAGCAAGAGGCAGCAAACTTTGAACAAGCGAGAACTCCTCATCTGCCCGGGAACAGGAAAGTAGATGTCTCGGAGTGGGCCACGCAGCAGGCAAGTGGCAAAGCCACAGCTAAACCAAGCCGGAACGCAGACACCTTGTGCAGCAGCAGCAGCAGCAGCTTCTGTGCAGCAGCAAGAGCAGCAAAAGAGGTTCACCTGGAGGTTCGCGAGGTGGTTCTGCATGGCGATCTCAACAGCAGTTACGGGAGCAGCCGCTCCCATGGCGACAGGCAGCAGCGAGGCAGCAGCTCCAGGGAGTGCAGCAGCAGCAGCAGCAGCAGCGAGAGCAGGATTTGCCGCTGCGAGCCCCAAGGCCGCAGGGGCCCCCAGCAAGGGGTTGGGAGCCCCCGCCACTCCTGCAGCAGCAGCAGCAGCAGCCGCTGCTGCTGCTGCTATCCCCCCTATCGGCTGCACGGGAGGAGGAATGACGACGGGAGCAGCAGCAACAGGGGGCGCGGGCAAGGGCGTCGCAAGCCGCATGAGGTTCTCTGCAGGCCCGGGGGGCCCCGGGGCCCCCGCAGCCGCTGGGCCCACGGGGTTCAGCACAGAAACCTGCATGGGCAGGCCCAGCAGCTCCGTGCCGTTTAGCTGGGAAGCTGCAGTGACTCCAGCGCTGTCTGCAAACTCCAACTCGCAGTATCGACCGGCGGCCCCCGGCAGCGCCTTAAACTCCACGCGCAGCAGCTCCGAACAGTGCGAAAAAATTGCCTTCAAATGTTCTTCTGTAACCAGAGGAGAGAGGTTGCGCACGTACAAGACGTTGCGGGGGCCGTAGACACGACCCAGGGGGCCCGCGGGGGCCCCCCAGGGGCCCGGAGCAGCAACAGGGGCCGAAGGGGCCCCCGGCGTTGAAAGCATCGGAAAAGCGAAAGGTACAAAGACAACAAGTGCGGAAGGAAAGGCCTACACAATGCATGCAGGAAGGGACTAACGACAGCCTTTTCGCTAAGAACAAGGGGGGGAGCCTTAAATGGGGGCCCCTGCAGAGTGGACGAACGGGGAAAGGATCTCAGCGACACCAAACGAGATAAACAGAAGTTCCACTACAGGTTAAGGAAACCTTGGGCGTTTAGGCTCGGGGTTTGGACAGGCTGGGAAGGACAGAGAAGGACAGAGACCGCGGGGGTGGAGCTGCCCCCGCCGCGAAGAGAGGTGCTGGGTTGAAACAATCCTCCTTTTGTTTTTTACGCCTCGCTTCAATTAATTTAGTGATAAACAGACAGAAAGAACAGATCTGACGCGGCCCTCACAAGCCTTCTCCACCTTCGCGCATGTCCAGTGACACTCCCGCAGCCCCGCAGCCCAGCCCTTCTGGAGTGCGGGGAAGCAATAAAGAAAGCAATCCGCTACATTTTTGCGTGGAATATAATAATTTTTGATTTCTGAACTCGCAGTATGCATTGTTTAGTCCACGTGGGTCGATAAGGGGAGTGCCGGTGCCGCGCCAAGTCCCCACAACACCCACAGACACGGCCGTTAACATCCTTAATTAAAACGCTCAGTGAACAGTCCAGAAGTATGCGGCTTCTTTTGTTTGCATTATTCACATTTTCATGCAACTACGTGTTTAATGCGCTGCACAATTGTCATGATTACGGGCGCCTAACTAAGATGCATTACTTTGCACATCTGCAAAACAGCTAATGCTACAATGTGCACGGAATCTAAAGTTCAAAAGAGCATTTGGCCTCCAGCTACTCTTCATTGTAGCTCTATTCGTGCGAGTTTTGCAACTAGGTCTGTTTGAAGATCTGAACAACAGGCGGCTACATGTGGCAAGTGGCCGAATGAGTGAGTTATAGGAATGCCTCGAAATGTGGGGAAATGATTCTACTTAACTGCAGTCCTTGGTTATTTTTCAAGCACTTACACTAACCCTTCGACAAGACTCATAGCCTGAGGGAGCTCAACCGCTGCTTTCAGCGCATGCGCTCCAGTCCTCAACCGACGATCAGCTCGTTGCAGTAGACTTGTTACACTTTGAACACCCAACGGCAACTGCCTTTTCAGTCGTGTTCAATCATTTTTGCTTTTTCGTAGAAATGCTAACTTCACTTTGGATCCCTGCATCCTGGCTGCTGAAATCTCGCCATTCTCGGCGTGCAGGTCGCTCCCTCGCCACTTTCCACTTTTTCAGGTTGTAGACACCTTGCCACTCGTTTCAAGGATCATCGATGTCCACTGGAGTGCTTGTAGCTCTCCCTTACTCATTCTACTATATGCCAAGTTTAATGTTTGATTCTGTGTAGATGTATTATGCGAAAACATCAATCATAGGAAGGATACATGGTATAGTGCGAAATGTACTGCTGTTCCTTAAACTCAAATGAGGACTTGAGTAACAAAAGACTAGCATATTCCAGCAGCCCATCATGAATTTGTCACGAACTCCAGTGGCCTCCTGTGAATTGCGCTGAAAAAGCAACAAAGAGCCGTAGGCTTGGAAGACGCCACGCTTTTCGTTGAAATACATCGGGTTTGGGTGAAAGGGGAAGCGACACGTGAACCACACAAGCTGGTTTACATCTCGAAAAATTGCTTGCTCCAGAAGAATTGCCAAAGTTCCTTTATTGATAAAGCAGCAGATGCTCTTGCCTGCACTTGCTTCAAGTGCCACCATGAAGTGTTAGGAACAATCGGTGCAAGCTACGCGTTGACAATCTACAGATGCGAAACAAGCAACGCATTTCACTGAGGCTATTTGCATTACTTTTGACTCCAAAAGGTTTGTCTTTGTAGGCCCCACATCTATGGAGCGAAGCTACGTACGAAAAAATTGCGACAACATGACTGACTGAAACAGCTGACACGGGGTACCGGCTAGTTCTGCAGTCTTTAGTGCCTCGCCAGCCGATTAATCATAAGCTAAGTTAGAACTACTCCAGTAGAACACAGAAGGGCTGCTGCCTGAATGCGTGGAGGAGTTTCGATGCCAAAGTTGGCAACTAGACGGTCGCGCATCAGTGCAGTATCTCATGTGCTTTCCTTCCAATTCATTTAAAGGCTCAGTTCGCCAGTTTGTCGGACTGATTTCCAAAAGAAAAAGCCTTAACTAAAGCAAAAAGCAGTGTATTACATTCAAGAGGCTAGAGCGGAGACGCAAGCGATTCTTCCAAGTATACCATGAGGCACCGTAATTTTAAACAAGAAAAACAATAACTCCGCCACTGTCTAAAAAGGGCCCTGAATGAAGAGTACAGCAAACATGTAGCCGAGCTGTGTCACAGCGTCGCCGTGACTCCTGGAATATGCAGCAAGAAACAACTTAATGGAATCAATCTGCCTATGCTCAGTTACGATGCTGGGTGGCCCTGCATCTCTGTATTGAACTATCACTTCACCTCAATATCCTGTGTGCAGCGCACGCACCGTTCTGAAGATCCCATAACAAACGTTTTACCTTCGCTGTGGTTGCAGGCTGAGTCCATAAAACTTCTCAAAAGTGGTGCTGTTGCATTGCGGAAGGAAACAACTGGGTGCTGCTGACGTGGACCCAAGTAGATGCCTTAACTTTGTATGGCTCACGTTAGGCGCAGCCGCACAAAACTCTCCAGGCGCCCTTTGCTTTGCGAAGGAAAAAATAAAACATTCACTCCTCTGTGGGTACACTTTGATATGCTGAAGTGTTGGTCGTTAGGAAGGACTGAACCGCGTCGCTTCCTTGTTCACGTTCGAAAAAGGAGCATGAATACCGATAATGCTGGTCTCTCCATCCGGCTGCATTCGACTGCACGGAGCTCCTCCTTTTAGGTTTGAGGCAACAGTAAATGAATTCATTAAAGAAGGCTCAACAGCTTACGGCGAAGGCTTCAGCGCTTCACGCTCCTGACCCAGCCTGTGCTCAGCGATGACGCGGTGCATTGAAGACACTGCAGAGCACAACTTGACCAAACCTTGTGACACTTCTACTAGTGTGGTCGCTTCTGCGACAGTCCTATATGCGTTGTCGAATTCCTTTCCTCTGATTGACATCTGCTCAGTAGCGGCGGGATTGCGGAATTCGCAAAGCCTTGCGTAATCACTTGAGGTTTGCAGCATGCCTATCTCCTCCTCAAACAATCCCAATATCGTGCTCTGAAGCAGGAATAGACGTGCCTTTCCCTTAGCATTCGCCAGCTTTATCAGAGTTTCTGCGTGAAATCTAAGCTTATCCAGAGCAGCTTTGGGATCTTCTTCATTTTGGGAATTTTGATATGAAATGTGAAATTGAGTCACTTCCGCCTCAACGTCACTTTTGACCTGCTGTATTCTCGATATCAGTTGCTCATACACTTCCATGTTAAGCTCGTGTGTGCGGTTCACTAAGAGGTTGTGGCTACCGTCAAAGCACCTCTCGACCCTCCATCTTGCATTTTCTAGGAGATTTTGCACTTTCTCGCTCTCTAAGATGCAGGCAAGTTGAATCCTCTCGCCTTCCTTTACAATGGGGCCTTTGCTCAAGCTTTCTTGGTCGTCTAGAATACCCTTTGTCTGCTCCTTCAGAGCGCTAACCATTGCTTCGACCGTTTCGGCATGATCCTGTGCTTTAGTGACGATCTGAAATGTATCTATCCACGAGTTGGCCTCCTCGTGGGCATACTCGCGCAGCGTCGAGATGGCGTTCTCAAGCTCTGCAAGTTTCTCCCTCGCGGACTTGATTCGATTTATTTCTTCGGGTTGGGCGTGCCATTTCAATTTAGATGCGATTAGAGCCAATTTCACGGGGACCCGTATTTGCATCATTTCGATTTCTGAAGTCAGCAGTAAATCCTCAAGCTTCTTTGAATCTTTAACCTTGAGGTACTCACTAATGCAGTGTTTTATGCTTGTAGCAAGATAGTTGAGAGCATTCTGTGACTTGATGTTGTGGTTGAGGTACTGGAGGTCCTCTGCAGTTTGCGTCAACAACGCGATATCTCTTTCATCACCGAATGGCCTGCTGTTCAGCAAGGCTTGGCTGACATTGCCGAAACACTCGAGCAGAGCACATGACATTTTCTCGATTGACTTGAAAGCGGTCACCATGTGGTGCACTGGGGAGGAAGGATCGCGCTTTTCCTTTTCAAAAGGCGACAGATCTATCCCTGCCTGGGGCTCCCACAACTCAGGAAACTCATCCACGTTTGCCTCTTGATCCATCAAGACCTTTCCCCGCTGCACGGCAACTCCGTGCATGCGACGGAGATATATCAGTGCCTTCTGAAGATAGTCCCCCACGACACGTGCAAAATGTGGCTCGACGCCCAGCGAGTTGGCTTCGCGCACTTGTTCTTGCACGCTATCTAGAAGCTCCTGGGCCTCCACTGAGTCTAGCTGTTCAGCAACAATTTCTGCTACTAGAAGAATTTCTTGCACTTTTTCGAGGTTTTCCTCTATCGAAGGCTGCTTTGCTGCTGCATGTTCCACAGGCGGTGGCGGTTCACTTTCGGGCACTTCGGCAACTTCGCCGGGTTGCTCTTCTTCAGAAGATACTCCCTCCTCTTCGGCTATCTTTTCCTCCGCAGTTTTCCCCTCTGGTACACAGTGGGGCTCTACGGGGAGGTGGAAAGGCTCAAGCTCTCTGTCCTGCGCATTCTTTCCTGTTTTTACAGTAAACAACACTGTGCCACTAACCACGCCACTCACCATCAACAGCAACAGCATGAGGCCCACACCTGTTTTGGACTTGGACTTAGCCGGCGCCTCGACGGCTTGCTTTTGCACGGAGGCTTGCTTTTGCACGGAAACTTCGTCGAGGGCTTCATACTCGGACGCCTCGTCACCGGGCTGTGGCCCGCCATTCTCTGCCAGAGACTCAAATGTCTGTAGGTCTTCCTCGCGAAAAGGAGTGTTCCATGGGATCATCCTTTTGTACTTTGCACAAGTTGGCTAAGAACACAGTCATTCGAGCGTTCCCACGGGCAACAGCGCAGCCCAGTCTATGACGCAGTTCACGGCGAAGCTCCTCAGTGACAGAATCGAAAATCTGCAATTCGACACGAAAAATAGATACCCCTTTTAGAGTTTGTACGAATTGGGTTTTGAAAATTATGGAAAAGAGGAAATGAGATGCGACAGAGACCCCAAGGCTGCAATAAAGACAGTGGGACAAACAGCAGTGCCTCCGTGAAATGGGAGTGGCAAAAAACCACGAAACAGAACTCAAAGCATTCGAATCGTGTCAAGCATAAAGACAGAGGCCAATTTTATCGTTTTGAATAGAAAGCATTTGCGCTGCACCACTCGCTGCTGTCGATCCTAGTCACTTCACCAGCACTGCAAGGCCCAGATGGCATCCCGCAGCGAAAGGTAGGGCCTCCTGGAGGGCTGCAACGATCATCTGTAAGATGCTTCTTAGCAAATTCAGAAAACAAAAGCTCAGGTCCCGAAATATAACTTCGCTGGTAGGCCAACTAGAACAATTTCGTAGCGTCCCCTCGCTACCGAATGTTTACGCAGCGCACGCCAACGCGTTGTCTACCTTTTGATCGGCTGATTTTCTTTGAAGTTGCATAAATATAGTGAAACTCTGCAGAAAAATCTGGAGTCGGGGTTTGCTTCTGCAGAGCAGGGCGCTCACTTTAGGCGACGACCACATGGTTTCTCCTGAGTGCCTTCGTAGGATTCACTACATGGGACGACCTAAACCTCCACCTGTGCGCTCCAATTCCATGAAATAATTATATTTTATTAAACAACACATACCACAGCCCAGTTTTCGCCCTTGAGGTGGCTCTCGCTCTAGCGCCAGGACTCGCGGGAGTCCGAACACGTTGAGCTGCAGCACGGGCATAATTCGAGAACTGCTACAAGAAGTTTCGCTAGAAAATGTGGGAGAACAACAATTAAATAAATAAAAAGTTAAGGTTCTTTTGGCCGTACCCAGGCTTATTCAGTGTAGAGTGGCGGAACAGGGGCTGCGGGGCAGATACATTGATATCACTTTGGCGTGGAGGTCAGCAACAAACTCAGCCACTCAAACCAACACGCAAACCAGTGCAGCCCCCCTCAAAAGCTTCTAGAGTGAGGTGTATCAACTAGAGAAGCGCGAAATTTGTGTCTAAAACTGCAGGGGGATAAGATTGTACGTACAAGCAGGATTCCAACAGCTGGACCCGACATTGTAACGGAAAAAAGACGATATTTGGAGCTTAAAAATCGCTTACATTGTTTTATCTTGCTGTTTAAACAGTCTCGTTGGTTTATACGGCACTACGTAGCCCGCCCCATTCAGCACACTGTGGGGAACCACAACTCGTTCCCCATGGCCAGGGGCGGGACCCACATTGCGACTCCCTTTGCCGCCCTATCTTGGTTCAAAAAGCCCTTAATATTTACAGAAAACGTGAAATTAATACTTTGATGAACATATTGAGGTTACAGTGGTGTTGGGGCACTGGGCTGATCCCTTGAGTCCCTCTGGCACTGCCTCGCCGACACCCTGGCTGTAGTGCACTGCGCCCGCAGCTGCGACTACGTGCTCTCAGTCCCTTGGGTAGGGTCTATAAACTGCTCCCTACGCTAGTCCATTTCCTAGAAACTCCAGCTATAGCGATTAAGAATACAAAATCACGAGTTTTTTCAAAATCTGTCTGTCTGTTTCGCACCCT